>NW_026067902.1:10105356-10175393 GCF_014885135.2 Alexandromys fortis
CCCTTGCCATTGACCTTGGCTTCTCATCAGTCCTCATTGTTCGCCATGATCAGAGAGTCCGGTTTTATCCCATGCTGTTTCAGTCACAGTCCAGCTGGCTTTGGTGAGCTCCCAATAGATCAGCCCCACTGTCTCAGTGGGTGGGTGCACCCCCCGTGGTCCTGACATCCTTGCTCGTGTAGAACAGGCTTTCTTAAGTTAGACATCCTTTGTGCCCTTTTCAGATGCATAACTCCTGGGGAGGATGAGCAGATCTCTTCTGAGGCTAACCCGTTTCACCTGGTTGCCCATTGCCTATTTTCCCACCAGGTTGCTGTGTTTAGAAGACACTGATGATTAGTCTTGCCCCTCTGAGCAATAATAACAAACTAATGAGAACGCCTCAAACACTTGGTCAGGGTTGGATACCTCATTTTCATGGCAACACGGGAGGGATTTGAGGACCTAGGTGTGAACATAGGGACTGCCTGGGGAGTCAGCAGAGATTGTGGGCACTCCACTCCTATCCTGCTTACCCCAGTTTCTCTCAGGCCACAGGCTCTCCTTTGTCCAGTTCATATGCTGGAGTGCTTATCCTCCGTGTTCCATCTGATATTCTCCAGGAAAAGCAGGAGAGACTTTCGCAAACACAATGAAAGTTGGTGTGTGGTCCGGTGTGTTGAAGCCTCCGTAGCTCAGGTTCACACATATTTCTGCCTTGTCCCTGTTGGTCTCCCTGACTTCATCGGCCCCTCATATACACTCCTCCAGTCACACTGGCCACGCTGGCTTCCTTTCTCCTTTCGTTTCCCCAACCTCATCTCTTTTTCTGTTCCAGGCCTAGTTTTGGCAGTGCTCTCTTAGCTTTCCACTAGGGAGCTACCTGTACCTTATTCCAGAAAGGACAGGTGCTTCTCTCTGGCCAGGCAGACTGCATTGGCTTGTCAGATCCAAGCTAATGCAGAATAGGCAGGCAAGAAGCCCGTCCAGATCCCACCAAGTTTGTCTGCTCTCCTCTCTGGGGGTACCCTTTATGGTTTCAGGCACAAAAGAGACTTATGCTGAGAAGTTGAAAACAATCACAGTGTGTGTGTGTGTGTGTGTGTGTGTGTGTGTGTGTGTGTGTGTGTATTTTGAGAGTATAGCAGGGTGGAGACTTATGTCACTTCAAATTCATATGCTTACCCTCCGTTTGGCTGTGTTAGAGGTGAGGCCTTTAGGTGATGAGGCCATGAGGTAGGAGCCTCTGGAATTGGAACCTGCCCTCCTGATAGTTCCTGGAGAGCTACTATGCGTGATACCACCCATAAGCAAGAAAATGGTTCCATCTGGTATTTCTCAGTTTCTAGAAGGTGAGGAGGAGGCTTTTACTGTTTACAGGCTTCCCAGTTCATGGTTCTTTCCCAACAAGACAAACCAGCCACGGGCTGAACCCGTGACTCGGAAGGCAAAGGTAAGCAGATCTCTGTGAGTTTAGGGCTAGTCTGGTCTAGCTCACGTAGTGAGCTCCAGGGCAGCCATGGAGACCCCATCTCAAGAAAACAAACAAACAAAACCACCACCACCGACAGCAATGGCAACACACAGACCCAAACAGAGTACTTTAGATAGGCCCGCGGAGACCGCTTCTGTGTCCTGGATCCTTCTCACAGGCTTCAAGCCCTGTTTCTGTCTCAGCTCTGTCTGAAGAAGCCTGCCCAGACAAAACCTCTTTATCTGCTGTTTTCACCATAAGACTCAAGTCTTAGGACAGGGCAGAGAAGGGCAGACACACACCGTCTATTGGAGAACAGCTGAAACACAAACTGACCTCACTCATCAGCACCAACACTCATTCAAAGTTTCTCACCCAAATACCCTACGAGGTAAGGGCATGAGGGGTTGGCATGACCTGTATAGACAAGAAAGTCAGTGTAGAGGAAGGGCAGATGCCTTGCACACTACCCCAGATCTCAGGTCCTGTTTCTGACTTGCTTTTTTTCATTTTACTGCACCAAGCCTGGTGTTCTGTCTGTGCTTCCTCTTTGCTGTATGTGTGTGTACATATGAATGTGTGTGTGTGTGTATAAATGCCCACACATGTTTGGGTGGGGGCTCACCTGTGTATATGCTCATGTGGAAGTGAGAGGTCATCAGGTGTCTCCCTCTGTCACTCTTCTCCTGTTTTTAAGACTGGATCTCTCAGTTAACTTGGAGATTGTCACTCCGGATAGACAGTATGGCCAGCGAGCCCCCATGTTCTGCCCGACTCTGATGACCCCATTGGCTGGGATTACAGACACACCCTGCCATGCTCAGATTTTACATGGGTGCTGGGGATCAGAGCTCAGACCCTAGTGCTTGCTTAGCAAACTTAACCTGCTGAGCATCTCCCCAGTCGTCTTTAGCGGGTCTTTTTTTTTTAATTATTTTTTCATTTTATTTTATGCACCTGAGTGTTTTGCTTTTATGTATGCCTATTCACCACATGCGCGTGATGTCTGCAGAAGCCAGAGAAGATGTTAGAGTCCCTGCAACTTTATCAGTGGTTGCGAGCCAGCACGTGGGTGCTAGCAACTGAACTGGGTCCTCTCCAAGAGCAGCCAGTGCTCTTAACATTGAGCCTTCTCTCCAGCCCTCTTTACTGGGCCTTAGGAAGAAACACAAATGACAGTTTTAATAGGTTCACAGTAGGATGCTTTCACCTTCTCAAAGGATCTAAAGATCCTATAGTAACACAGTTTGGCTAAAGGAGAAAAACTTTTGGAATGCTTAAATCCCAGAACTTCAGTGTTCATCAGCTAATCCCTCAGATCCAGGTTCTTGCACTTCTTTCTTTGCCTCCTGTGTCCTCTCTCCCACACTTGACCATTCACTGCCCACCTGGCTGCCCAGAGTGACCAGGGATATAAGTCACAGAAGCAGGAGAAAACTGACACAGCCACCCTGGATGTCAATAATTCCAGCATCTACTGTGGCGAGGCCCAACAGTCTAGGGCTCTGGAGGAGGGAACAGGAAAGCTGGGGTGGTGACAGAGCTTGGCGCAACAGAGGTGGCCCACAGTGGGGGAAGGTAGAGAGATGCAGACCCTGAAGAGCTGGGGTGGGGGGGCTCCTGTGTCCACTATCGCTGCCTTCTCTGCTACTGCAGGAGCAGTGATCAAGTCCAAGCTTGCCAGGGTCTAGCAACGTGAGCTCTGCACCCACTCACCGTCTGGGAGCCTGCGTAGTGAGTCAGCCTGGCCATATTTCTCTAGCACTCCACGCAGCGGTCAAAGTTCAGAACGGAGTCCAAAGGCTGGGGCTCACACAGAGCGTATGCACATGTCCTTATACCTGGCTTGAGAAGAACGCTTCTCCCTCCCAAGCTGCATCTGACCTTGAACTGGAAACGCATTAAAAAGAAACAGAATTGTCACATCCAGAGCAAGGTACTAGGAGTTCAGATGACCAAAAATCTTTATTTCAGTCCGATACTGGAAGGACCGACCTGGGAATATTTAAATGGCAGTTTAAATATTCGATGGTTTTCAGATGCCTGGAAGATACCATAGTAAGCTGTCCGGTGAGCCCTGGGCACTTCCTGTGACATCACCACTTCAAGGGCTTACATAGACTCTTGCAGTTTCCAGCATATGGAAGAGACGCGTGAAGCGCTGTGTCCATGGCGACTGTTTGGGCTGTGACAATGCCTACTGCAGATCTCCTGCCAAGCCTTCCTCGGGTTTCTACACCCGCCCACGAGGCGCATGGAGACTTGGCTAGAAACAGCTCCCCGGGAGCCCACTTGGCCCAGTAGGGCTTCACACCGAAGGTGCTAAGGACTAGGATTCTTCCGCAGCTGGGCTAAGCAGTCTCCCTAATGACACAGGCAGTGATACGCAAGCACATGGGCGCAGCCCCGGTTGGATTCTTGAGGACTGACAGAGGCCTACCTAATGCCCAGCAGAAGCTGCTTTCCGGGAAGTCCTGATCCCAGGGCTAGAAACAAGGTTCAGTAGTTGGGAACATACACTGTTCTTCCAGAGGACCCCAGCTGAATTCCAAGTTCATGACCACCTGTAACTCCAGCTCCAAGGGATCCAACGTTCTTCTGGCTTCCATCGACACCTGCATTCATGTGCACAGATGCCGCACCTATGCACAGTTAGAAATAAAATAAAATATTCTTTAAAGAAATCACCTTTATCAATTTCCAACATGTATGGAGAAGGGGAGCATGAGGGTCCACCTCTCCTGAGGTCTTTTATCCCTATGGCAATGGTTGTGGGAGGGGCCATATTTCTCAGTGGTGTAGTCACACACACACACAAACACACACACACACACACACACACACACACACACACCATGAAAGTAGGGAAGAGGTCATTGGGAAGAAGAAATGGTTTGGTAAGAAGGCAAAGGCTTATTAGTGAGGATAACAGGGAAATATAATAAAAGTATACTACATATATCTCTATGGATAGATATAAAATTATGAAAGAGTAAACATTTTTTAAAAAGAAATAACAAGTCATTTGCTATTTACCACCAGTGAGCACAAGGTATAACTCTCCTGTGTGAGAGTGCCCTCCTCTCTGCAGTTCAGAACAGGCGTCATGAAAAGCATGGCATCCCTCGGTGAGAAGGGCATGTGAGTTACCGTCCTTTCTCCCACGTGATGTAGCAGGGGAAGATCCCTAGGCCCTAAGCTTCTTCCTCCACAGCACCTCTAAGAAAAGAGGGAGCCTCTCCTAGCCCAAGAGGAGGATGAGGACCAGGAATAAAGACAGAGGAGGAGACTGGGAACCAATGAACACGAAGTTTGGAGCTTTGCAGGGTGCTACCATAGTGGGCAATTTCCATCCTCTTGGGCCCCAAATTCTGCACCCCTATAGTTAGGGAGCCCTCTTTTTAGAAGGCAGACTTTCCTTCACAATACAAACTGAAATCCCAGAGGCTCAAGTTCCCAATTTCTTTATAGGAAGATGTGGACTCATGTAAAGTGTTTGAATTAGAAGTAGGTGTCATGAAGCCCTCTGTAAAACCCACTCATCAGAGCCAGTGAGATGGCTCTGTGGGTAAAGACACTGGCTGCCGACACAGTGAGAGTCCCATTGGATCTCGAAGGAATGAAACAAAAACAAACAAACAAACAAACGAGCAGGGAAGCAGATTCATCCTCTAGGGTGTGCACATGGGACCCAGGCACACACTCCACACTTATAAATAAATAGATCCAGGTATCAGGGATAAGGGAGAGTGCCGTGTCACTGTACTAAGTCAAGAACAGGGACACCTGGATTTTCCTTAGTGTTAGTATTTTTGTATTTATTATTGCTATTATATTATGTGCATTAGTGCTTTGCTTGCCTGTGTATAGGAGCACTTCTCTCAGAGTCCAGAAGAGGGTGTTGGATCCCCTGGAACTGGAGTCACAACAGAAGTGGGCGCTTCCAGGTGGATGTTGAGGATTAAGCCAAGGTCTTCAAGAAGAGAAGCCAGTGCTCTTAACCACTGAGCCATCTCTCCAACCACTTTTTAAAATTAAGATTTCCTTTTATTTTTATTTGTGTGTGTGTGTGAGTGTGTGTGTCATGTATGTCCAGGTACCTGAGAAGACCAGAAGAAGGTTCCGATCCCCTGGAGCTGGAGTCACAGGTGGCTGTGAGTCTCCAGATGGAGATTCTGGGAACTGAACTTGGAACCTTTTGAAGAGCAGTACGTGCCCTGAACCTCTGAGCCATCTCTCCAGTACCAGGTTATACACATGGTGCACACTGGCCCTTGTAAATGCCAGGAAGATACCAGCATGTTCATAGTGGGTGCTCCTAAGGAAAAAAAAGTCTTTTTCTTTGATTTTTAAAACCATATTTATGTATTATTTTCAAATTTTTTAAATTTTTAAAATAAGAAAGCAATAAATTATTCTACAATATAACAATGTCTACTTAAAAGGAAAGATAAATATACATTCTAGAAAAGAAGGCGGGCCTCTTAGGGGCAGGTGGTAAGGGATTTGTGGTCTTTTAAAGTATATCGAGTCTGTAAATCAGTTTGTGGAACTGAACAGAACTGTATATACTTTCACTTTTATTTTTCAGTGAGAACATCTTTGTGCTACTTTATATCATTTGTGCAGTAACTTTTCTAACATTTACACAAGCAGCAGAAGGGTAGCTCTACTCTTCATTAGGCCTAAGACAAGACCCAGAAAGGGCAAGAAGAAGCCAAGCTTCCCAGAAGGAGTGGGGAGGCAAAAGTCTGGCTTGTCGCATCTGTAGCTCTCCAGCAGCTCCAAAGGTCACTGCCGGTGGGCTGAAAAGACCCTGTCTGCAGCTTAAAAATGAGAGTCATTAAAAATTATGGCATGCTTGTGCAACGGAATATTACTCAGCAATAAAAAGAGAATTATTACAGATATCCATAGCAGCGTATAAAATCTCACAGACATTTTGTGAAAGGCCTAGGCACAACCGTCTAATCTAATGCCCATGAAATTCTAGAAAGGGCCAAACCATGACAACAGAAAGCAAGAGCAGGGGAAGTTGGCTGCAGAGGAGTAAGAGGGAACGTGGAAGGCGACAGATCTTGAACGTTACCAGTAAAATGTACTTAACTTTATTGTGATGATGTTTACCTTGGTCTCCACGTTTATTAAATCTTGTCGTGTACTGAAACTGGGTGCATTTTATTGCATGTGAAGCGTATGGCTCCCGGAGTGCTGTAACCTTAAGATTTCATCATCCAGAGAGTACCTACATCTTCCTCCTGCCCTCAGACAGACAGCAGCTGGGGTCCTTTTTAGCCACTTTTCAGCTTTTCCAGGTGAACAGAGGCATAATTTCTGATTCTCTGCTCATTGCAGAAAATTAGACATCCCTTGCTAACCGTGTGTAGTCTCCTCCCCACTTTTAATGATGAGGTCTCATTTTGCAGCCCAGATGGTCCAAACTCGGGGTCCTCCCAGGTGCTAGGACTACAGGCATGTGCCACCAGCTGACTGGCTGCTCATTCTTTCATTTCTTCTTTTTCCCCTCTTTTTATTTCTTTCCTTTTTCATCTCCCCTCCCCAACCCCACCACGGGGTTTTGCATGCAACCTTGCCTGATCTGACCTCACTATAAAACTCAAGCTAACCTTGAACTTTCAGCCCTCTTGTCCACCTTTGCCTCCCAAGCCCTGGTCTTGTCAGTGTGCCATCAGGCCTGGGCTCTATGTTTCTTTCCTTTCCTTTCTTTCTTCCTTTCTTTCTTTCTTTCTTTCTTTCTTTCTTTCTTTCTTTCTTTTTTTTTTAAATAACATTCCTTGTCATGCATTTCCTTTGCCTGTTTTTATCATGATCTTTTTTCTAAATTTCCTTAGTTGTTTCTAAAGGCTCTTTGCATATTGAGAATATTAACCCTTTGCCTCCTGGGTTACAGCTCCTGTTTTGTATATGGTTTGATCAGTGCTCTTGCATAAAAGTGGGTTATAATAATACTATTACTAATATTATCATGTACTAATATTGTTTTCATTATTTCCACTCTGTATGCTTGTGAAAGTCCTTATCACAAGGGTAAAATGTGTTTCTTCGAGACCTTACTAGAGATGGCGAAAGAGCCCACTGACAAATTCTTTTCAAAATTTTACTTCAAATTGTCCTTAGGAAGGGAAGCCAGCCCCAGCTAAGAAACACTGGCCTACGCTTTGCCCACTCCCTACACAGCAAACTCTCACATGCCATAGCTTTAGGTCCACTTCTTAGTTTTCTACTCCAGTCCAATAAGATGATGCCTGTTCTTGGGATGGCAGTCAGGAACTATTTTCAGTACTGCAGTTTAATATTCATTTTAAAATCATTTCTTGTTCTCCAAGACTCTTTTTTTTCTTTTAATCCTCCCCAAAAGATAATCCTATTGAACAATCAGGCATTACTGAAACAAGAGAGACCCTGGCACAATCTGCGGGACAGGATCGCCAGGACACCTTAACATCAAGGCAGTGTGACTGGGGTGAGGCCCGCAGGCCCACAGCTGCCTGGGGCTGATAGGTGAAAAGGCGCGAGATAGGGCTCAGGAGTGTATCTCCGGCTCATCAGTAGGACCCAGAGGGAAGGAGCTACAGAAACCAAAACCAGGGGGGAGGCAACAGAGTTTGGACCTGCGGGTACTGAGTTGGGATGGGGAAGGATGGAGGCAGAACGTGGTGCCTGTTAACAGGGTAGATATACTTCTGCTGCCTCCAGCCACAGGTGTGCTGAGTACAGGGAGTTAACCATGGGGAGCCTGGAGTAGGTGTGGGAGTCCTATCTGCCTGGCTGACTGCTGGATCACACACACACACACACACACACACACACACACACACACGGCAGGGAACTGAAGTCTCTCTCACCTCTAAGAAAGGTCCCGCCTCTACCAGGGGATGATGAGCCGGCCGGCCAGGGCTGCCTGTCCAGAAGCCCCAAGAGTTGTGCCAGGTCACAGGGCCTGGCCCTGACTGTAGTGCTGTCTCCAAAACTTCAGAGATTTCCATCTCTTCCAAACCTCTATAGAGCATACCTGGCACTGGATTGGGTGTGTTTCAGGACTGTCTCAACCGTGAGAAAGCAGCCCGAACTGGCCTGGACCACAAGCGATCTTGAAAAGGGCAGAGGAAGTGCACAGGGAGGTTTCACACAGTAGCTTACTGATAGGACAAGCTTCTTGCCTTGACAAAGGCTTGGACCTGTGCTCCATGGATGGAAACCTGAGGTTGCATGCTTACACACACACACACACACACACACACACACACACACACTCCCAGCCAAAGTCTCCAAATTCACCCTGAGTAGACTAGAGTTTTTCACGTCTGTTCTGGAATAAGACAGACTTGACCTGTCTTGTCTAGCTGCAAACTGGGCTCAGTTTTGTGATGGACAGAAATCTGCAGATTCTGGGAATGGGGGGGGGGATACTAGGATATTCTCATGTGTGCTCTGAAGAAAGCCAAATAAGAAGGCTCAAAAAATACTTGTCTCGTTGAAGAAACTCCCTCCAACTTCTTGAGACTTGTGACCTCATCTTCATTATGTCCCTAGCATTTCTTACCAACCCCAGGATTCAAAATCCCTTCGAGCCCAGGGTAAGGCTAACAGCATGGGACATTTGTGTGGCTTCAACACCAGGCAGAGGCAAATTCATACTTCATGCTCTGGCTTGTCCCTCAACATAAAGCAAAACTCTGTGTGACAAAGGTCATAAAGTAGTATTTTGTCTAGGGAACAATCTGGTGTTATTCCAGTCAAAAAGGCCCTCATGACCCCAAACTCGCCAGCCCTGCCCCTGCCCCTCCCCCCCCCCCCCCCCCCCCCCCCCCCCCCCCCCCCCCCCCCCCCCCCCCCCCCCCCCCCCCCCCCCCCCCCCCCCGCCCACTTGAGAGTCAAGGAAGGCTTACACAGAAAAGAGCAAGGAGGCAACCATCACCTGGTGTCTGCCAATCTAGGGCTCTGCAAAGCAATACCAGGAACAGCCTCCCTATCTCTGTAAACCATGCATCTTCTACGTCTGCCTGGCAGGCATTTTCTTATCATCTCACCTCATCAACCCAGTGCCTTCTACCCATAAATTCTGCCCTGTTTAGCAGAAAGTTCTGAAAAGTCGAGGGGGAGAGACTGGGGCAAACCCAAGCTTGGCCTGTGAAGGTCCCTGTGTCTCAAGGATCTCTTGCAGACTCACTGGGAAAGCCAGCAAGGCATGGCAGCCCAATCAGTAACATTATCACCGTCTTTAGCCGTGTTTGTGAACAGGGCTGTGTTTAGTCTAACACTGCATCTCGGCTCATTTTTGGACACTTGTGATGGGGGAGGAGGGAGGCACGTACCAAAGTACCCTGTGTCAGAGGACAATTTGCAGGAGTCAATTCTTTCCTTCTCCTATGTAGGTCCCAGGGATGGTGCTTATGTCCTCGGCCTTAGTGACAGGCACCTCTAACCCACTGAGTCTTCCAGACAACCCTATACTGTGTGTTTATATAGGAAGCATTAATAATAATTTAAGACCTCAAGTTTAACTTTGACTTATTTGGGATTAAGAGCCAAAAATAACCTCTTGGGCTTCATTATCCTTCTTTTATGTCATACACTTCTTTTTTATTGGCTTTAAAGACCCCAAGGCACAGGCCCTAGATTTCATGTGGAGAGCCCATTCTCTACACACACTGGAGCCTGGGCTATCCACTGTGACATCCAGATATCCTGAGGCTGCAGGCTTTCCTGTGGGAAGAACTTTGAAAGCACACACCAAGAGGTATTGAGGTCTCTAAACAATTTCTCTACATTAAAAAAATTTTTTTCTTTTTATGATGAGGTCTACTTGGGTGACATGGAGTGCACACGGAGGTCAAAGGACAACTTACAAGAGTCGGTTCTGTCTTTCTACCATATGGTTCTTGGGATCAAATCTAGGTTGCCAGGTTTGGCTATAAGCCCCATTTCTAAACAACGTTTAAACACTCACTCACTCACCTTGGAAGAAGCAATCCAACGGATATCTCTCAGACTGGTGTACCAGTTGAATGTCTCTGAGTACTCCCTCCACCCCTGGACGATATGTTCCTCTTGTGCAGGCTGTGGCCTCAAACGGCTTTCTCAACTTCTCCAGTGCCTTAACCATCTCCTCAGGAAGGTGTAAGTTCCCAACTGAGTTATTGTGAGCAGTAAATGAGCTAGAGCAAGTGGGGGTCAATTAGTGCCGGTTCTGACTAATTTGTGCCACCCTAATTATCATCTGATTTCCCTTTGGCCAAACGCATCTCAAAATTATATAACACAGGAAACCTAAATTGTATTTATCCATGCCATAATTACATCTTTAATTATAAATTCAGTATGCACTTCAAGCAAAGACCAGACCAGAACACGGGAAATGAAGGCAGAGGGTTAGAAGTCACAGGTTAGCAATTCACAGTGTGCTCTTTATATAACACAAGCAAAGCAGACTCATGAGAGCCGGACTAGGTAAACTTCAGCCTTGAAATACACATATTTTATGGTCTCTGCAAAGAATAAAAGTATCTTCATTTCAACCTCTACCTTAGCTAGAGCCCTATCACTGCTATATAACAAAACATTTAACAGCTAAACCAAGCATTGTGGAAGATGGGGAATCCAGACACAGTTCACCTTGCTGGCCTTCTCTGCTCCACTGCCAATGAGTAGGCTCTCACCTGGGGCTGGAAGATTAACTTCCAAGATGGCTGACTCCCATGGCAACAAGTGGGTAGCTGAGATATACTACATTGTACCACTTTAGGAAGCAATCTGAGTTTTTTTTTGGGGGGGGGGGACAGGGTCTCTCTACAAATCTCTAGCTGTCCTGGAACTCACTATGTAACCTAGGTTGGCCTCGAACTCACAGAGATCTGCCCGCCTCTGCCTCCCGAGTGCTGGGATTAAAGGTGTGCACTACTATGCCCTGCAGCCATCCGAATTCTTTTACATTAATTACCTTTCCCACGAAGGATGGATCTGAGTGATAAGCCGAAGCTGTCAGTGTCTTAAGGCCTGGACCTGGAGATTGGTTACTTCTGACGATGTCCACGCAGCAAAGCCGTTAAGGGCGCTTTAGGGAGGAACTGCCCAGGTTCCACAACTGTGGAAAGAGGGTCAAAGAATCCACGGCTGTTTTCCTGCCATCAGTCATCCCTTCTTAACACTGGTCTTGCACATTGGCACTATAGACAAGTGTGTCCTGCTGTCTGCTCGCCCTCCATCCTCGTCCTCTCTCCCCTCCTGCTCTTCTTATTCCTACATCCCAGATCTTGGCCCACCCCTCACACCTGCTGGTACTCAGCGCTAGCGACAGTCTCAGGAGTTCCTCCATGTTTTTATGACTTCATGTTAATCAAGAGCCTTGGAATCTAGCAGACCTATTAACTATTAGGTCTACAGACCTATTAATAAGGCCTATTAACTAATAACTAACTTGCTTATTAGTTAATAGGCCTTATTTTTATGTCATTTAATATTGAATACTTGGGTCTTCAACTGAAATGAAAAAGATACCTGATTGAGTTTAGAGAAATAACACATTTCGCAAAAACTTTAAGTTTGACAATATCAAATATTAGCCAAGGTGCAGATCAAAAACGTGATGCTCATGAGAGAAGCACCTGGTTTAGTCAATGTCTAAACTAAAACCAAAGACTATAAAATGCATAACTCTACCCTTGGGCAGGAACACTCAAGGAGACCCTTATAAAAAACTAATGAATGATTCTATCCCCTACACCACACCCCTAATGGAGCGCTAATAGGATTCCTCCTCCTCCTCCTCCTCCTCCTCCTCCTCCTCCTCCTCCTCCTCCTCCTCCTCCTTCTTCTTCTTCTTCTTCTTCTTCTTCTTCTTCTTCTTCTTCGATTGAACCTAGGGCCTTCCACATGCAAGGCAAGTGTTCTGCCAACTATCTATATCCTCAAACCAGAAGAACTCTTTTGAATTGCCCAAAATTTGAAATCACCAAATGTTAAGGAGAGCAGATAACAAATTGGCCAGAGCTACCCATATTAACAGCGAGGTTTTCACTGTCGAGTAAAAAGGAAATAATGTGTATAAGACTATATAAAGTATAAGATCATCTAGTTATGGCCTACAAACATGCAAAAGGAGGTTATTCATTCTTAGGGATATGTACTTGCGTGTAGTTAAAAACAGAAGAAACATCCAAGTCCCGAACTTTCAAGCCAGGAAATGTTTGTCATTTTATCATCTTACAACTGTGTAACTTCTTTTTTTTTTTTTTTTTTTTTTTTTTTTTTTTTTTTTTTTTTTTTTTTTTTTTTTTTTTTTTTTTTTTTTTTTTGGTTTTTCGAGACAGGGTTTCTCTGTGGTTTTGGAGCCTGTCCTGGAACTAGCTCTTGTAGACCAGGCTGGTCTCGAACTCACAGAGATCCGCCTGCCTCTGCCTCCCGAGTGCTGGGATTAAAGGCGTGCGCCACCACCGCCCGGCAACTGTGTAACTTCTGAAAATTGTTTATTATTATTGTGTGTGCATGTGTGTGCACATGTCACAGCACACATGTGAAAAACAGAGGACAACTACATGGACTCTGCTCTCCCCTTCCTGGTTTACTTGAGCTCCAGGGTTCAAACGCCAGTCAAGACCCTTCAGCCACTGGGGGGTCTTAGTGGCCCCATAACTTTTAATATTTTTAACTATGCAACTTTGAAAAAGAACACAAATCCCTCGGTTGAAATGCTGCCGGCTGTTTTTGTTTGTTCCTCTCACGCAAAGATTTCACTGTACTTTGCAACTCCATATGAATCTGGATGAAATGCTGAGTAGCAAATTGTAAACACAGTCTTACGAAAATGGTAAGATAAATGTTTCTGGTGTGGGAACCAAGTGTGCTCACTGTTTTATTTAATTTCTCTGTTATTACTTGGCCAGGTTTTGCACTTGGGTGCTGGAGGCTGACCTAAGCTTCCTACTTTCCGCGTTTCACGATTTAGTTAGACCCAAGCCTGACTTATCTATTCTTTATACCTTTCTACGGATGAAACACTTGACAACAAGTTGGTAGTTTGCCTTTGGGGTTTTTGTTTTGCTCTGTTGGGTTTTGTTTTCTTGAGGCAGGGTCTCATTCTGCAGCCATGCTGGCCCAGGAACTCACAACAGTCCTCCTGGCTCATCTCCTGGGTTCTGGGATCACAGGCGTGAGCCACCACACCCATCTTCGGTATGTAGCACAAGGCCCAGGGGATAACAGCACCTACTTTTCCCTTGTGTTTCCTGAATTCCCCACTCCATCCTTAAGATAGGGAACTGGGCTCCCACTTCCACATAGCTCAAACGGGCTTAAAATTGGGGTCATGAAAAGTAGTTAGGGCCAATTACCTGGATTTGAACCAAGGGAGCTGCAATAAATGTTAAGAACAGTGCCCCTTTCTGAAGGTGGTAAATCAGATCTGTAACTATGCCAGTGGTCACACGTTAGCAGTAGATGGGGTTTTGAAAGTAAGTCATACTAAAGTACAATCCTGGTTCCGTTTACCCAGTCATACCCAATGGACTCTAACCAGAAGTCCTGGTCCTGTTATGCTCCAAGCTGCTCGTCTTCAGGATTCTCAGCCCTGCAAGAATGTTGAGTTTCCACTAGAGATTTAAACATCTTGACACCCAGGCTTTACCTATGTGGAATCACAGGATTCCTGGAAGAGATCTATGCCCAAGGTCAAGGTGGGTCCAATGCAAAGGCTGGGCTGAGAATCACTGGCCCATCGAGTCCTTCCAGGAGAATGAAGGCCCTAAATAAAGGATGCTAACTGTGAGCTCAAGCTGTCATTCTTTCTTATTGCTTGAAGTTTATACAACTCAGGCTACCCAAGGATTCAGACACCGTGAAGAGACTGCAGGCTTAGGAGTGTCACAGAGAAGCCCAGGGGTTGACACCTGTGTATCTGCTCTCCCCATGATCCTCAGTAGAACTCCAAATCCTCCGGACAAGAAAAGCACATCTCAGGGCAGAGTGTAAGTGAGAAGAGGCAGCTGTTCTTTACAGTGAATGAGAAAAACAGGAATCCAATCACGAAGGCTCCTTAGGGATTAGTGATCCACGATCTGCCCGCAGACAGTGCTGGGACAGGATGGTCATGTGATGATGCCCGAGTCTCACCCCTCAGGTAATGCGCCATTCCTAGGAGTAAGAAAGACACTGGAAAGGGGAGTGCCAGCAGGTACCAGCTGAGTGGTCTGGGGAGTCATGGCAGCTCAGCTTCAAGCCCAGCTTCCCCCGTGATCTCGACACACACACACACACACACACACACACACACACACGCTCTGCTGAGGTCTTGGGAATTCTTCAGGAAAGTTTGCAGTGGCCATGGGTTTGGTCTGCCCCTAGAGGACTTTAAAGACACTGGAGAAAGGAAGTGGAACTTCCTCCTTCTCTGTTTCCTTTTCCGAAAAGGTAAACCTTGCAATTCTTCACTCAGCAGTTTCCTCTCGCTGCTCAGTTCCCCTTGGCTCTCACAAAACCGGCTGGTCCTCACAGCGCTTGATCCACACACACCTGAGTAGCTCCTGCCCATCAAGACTCGGTGGTGCGGTCAAACTTGCCATTACCAGCTGCTGACTTTTGGCTCTGGAGATGGCAACCACATGCTGAAGACAGAACCAGACAGAAAGAGCGTGTCTTTGCACCCCGGTTCTCCTAGAGCTGTTAGAACAGACTGGGATTTTTTTGCATTGGGGAGAGAGGTTTCGTGTCATTCACAGCTCAGCCTAAACCGGAGCAATACAAGGTCACACGTTCTTAGCTCAGACTTCAGATGAAGTTACCCAGGTTCAGGAAAACCACTCGTCACATCACACACTCGAGAGAAGATGCGTGGAGAAGTGGGGCCCAGGAGACCTTGTCAGGAAAGTGGCGAAGTCCAGGCGGAGTGGCACAAGCTTGCAATCTCAGGAGTTGGGAAGCTGAGTGAGACCCAGGGATGCCACAGATCAGTCTGAGCTACATAGCAAAACCTAGGGAGGAGGAAGAGGAAAACAGGAAGGGAACCGCAAAAAAAAAAAAAAAAAAAAAGAGACTGTTTCGAGAACGGCATCGGTTACTAAGCACGGCAGAGGGCTGAGGTCAGGTATCACACAGATCATGTGCACTATTTTATTTAATCCTCATGAAAATCCTGGGGCGTCAGTGTTATCGTCATTGCCAACCTCTCGATGAGCAACCGGCGCTTAGATAGACAAATGAGCCTCCCAGGCCACCCAATTGGAAGGAGTGGAGCTGGGAACCTGAGCCCAGACAGGTCAGGTCCCAAAGCCTGTGCTTTTCAGCCTCCTGATGCATAGGCGAGGCATCCCACTGGCAGTGAGATCTCTGCTCCCACGGGAAGCTCGGAGTGCAAAGCCTTCCTCTGTGATCAATGGTGATTCTCTGTGGGAAGAGCTAAACCTATCTAATGGAGAAGCCATATTCTAAGCAAAAGTGCTGCTTACCCAGTCTCTGCTCCCGTGCTGGTGTGATTCTCAGAAGGCTGCTGAGGCTGAACACACCGGGGTCAATGGAGAGCTTGCCAGGAGCCAAGATGTGAGGTAAAAGAAAATTACCTTCGTCCCAGATCAATAAAGCACATGTGAGACCCGGCAAAGGACTGTTCAACTAAAGGGCCCTATTGATTAATATTCCCAGGAGCTGGCTCCCCAAACATTTTAATTGAAATTAAATTTAATAGAGGCTCTTAGAACAAGCCGGAAGTCGATGGGTACATGTTTTCAGGCTGGAGAACATTCTCCAATGGTTCTTCACATGGTCTGGGCCCCCTCCGGGAACCCTCCCCCAAGGGCCTATTGTCCTTCACACTAAACTACAAAGTACTAGTTCACTTGAGGAACTGAACTGGGAATCCAGCTGCCAGCCGTTATTGTGCAAAGCAGGGCACAGTGAGTTGAAAATTATATTTTTCCAATTAGCACAGTGGGAAACACTGTGAAGCATTCAGCTCCAGCCTGCAATTAGAGAACATTTGCTTCCAGAAATAGAAAGACTGGAAGTGGAGACCTGCTATCTAGGTCTTCGGCAATAACATCCCAGGCAGGGAGACCCTGCTACCGTTGCCCAGCAGAGTGTGCTCCACGAGACTAAGCCCCCCTGCTCCCCCAGCATCCTTTCCGGCTATCACACAGCCCAGTCTTCAGGGCCAGTGCCGCTGGTGAGCAGCCTGGGTTTCACCTTAGTCCTCAAGTACACTCCATCACAAAAGCAGGCTTGGGAGTAGCATCTTCACCTTCTCCACTGATGTCCAGCCACCTGACCCTTCTCAACCCTCTTAATTTTATCATCTCTCAGAGGAAGCAGTAAAAGTTGAGGGGATGACAACCAGATGGCTCAGTGGGCAAAGAGCCTGCTGCGCAAGCACGAGGACCAGAGTTCAAAACCCCCGGCATCCACGCACAAGCCAGGCATGGCAGTGCGTGTCTGTGACACCAGCCACTGGGAGGCAGACACAGGCAAATTCCCTAGAGCTTGCTGGCCAACCAGCCTCACAGAAACAACAAACTTCAGGTTCTGAGAGACCCTGACAAAGTAAGTTGGGGGCAATAGAGGTGGACACTTATGGGCCTCTGACTTCTATATACGCATGTGTGCACAAGCGTACACATGCACAGATCAATCAAAAAGTAAACAAGAAACAAGAGAATTTAGCTTTCTTAGGCCAGGCGAAGACTGGAGCAGATGGTTTCACAGCCGGGCGGTGGTGGCGCACGCCTTTAATCCCAGCACTTGGGAGGCAGAGGCAGGCGGATCTCTGTGAGTTCGAGACCAGCCTGGTCTACAAGAGCTAGTTCCAGGACAGGCTCCAAAAACCACAGAGAAACCCTGTCTCGAAAAACCAAAAAAAAAAAAAAAAAAAAAAAGAAAGTTTCACACCGTGGGGAGTGAATTCGCTGACCTTATCAAGAAAGTTAGGGCACTAAACCCGATTTTGGTGAAAGCCAAGGGAGAGCGTAGGTAATCAGGATGTGTGCAAACATCATATATTCCCGAAGAGGAAGGGATCAGCGGAGCAGGCCCTCGGTACCAGGAGGTTTTACAGGGCACATCAGAGCACTCACTGAGCAAGTTTTGACACGCTACCTTTGCTCTGCAAGCAGCTTTATACTGCCTGAAGGTGAAGGAGGCAGAGGAGGGCAAATGCTTTCATTTGCTGCCAAGCAGGTAATAAAGACTGAAAGGCCGTCTTGGCCCAGTGTGACCCAGCTTGCAACACTTAAGGCCCCTTGCAAATAAGCACAGGCAGGATTGCGCAGTGTTCGTCTATTACGATAGGAGGCTTATCGGTGATTTGAGATTGACATTCAGTCCAGGAATGGAACCATCTGACTTGTAGACGCCAAGGGGGCTTACCGAGTATAAACAGCTCAGGGATGGGGTGGGAGGACAGGAGGCGTTTGGGGGCGAGTTAACTAAAACTAAGGATGTATGGGAAGCCTGATGCACACCCACTACTCCGTACGCTCTTTTAAAATATAGTTTTAAAATAGATCATTATTATTATTTTGGTTCAAAAAATTTTTCTGTGTAGCCCTGGCTGTCCTGGAACTTGCTCTGTAGAACAGGTTGGCTTGGAATGCAGAGATCTGCCTGCTTCTGCCTCCCAAGAGCTGGGATTAAAGGTGTGCGCAACCACCTCCTCACCTTAAAATAAGTTACATCACTTCTCCCTCTGTCCAACTCCTCTTACACCCCCAACTCTCTTTTTTTTTTTTTTTGAATGTGTGGGTGTTTGTGCATGCTGAAATATATAAATGCAACCTGCTGAGTCCATTTCTGTTGTTTGTGTGTATATGATTTGAGGGCGAATCACTCTGGATAAGACAACCAATAATTGGACCTCATACCTGGGAGAGTCTAATCCTCCTTCTCCCAGCAGTGATAGTTACCTAGAGTTCCTTGTCTAAAGGTGGGACCCTGCGAATTTTCCCCCTTTCCTCCTTAACCTAGCCAGTGATATTTCCATTGTTCTGGTCTTGTCTAGGCAGCCATTTCTAGGGAAGACCATGTCACAGCAGACTTCCTGGAATTCTGGCTCTTACCATCTTTCAGCTCCTCTTCCGGATCGTTTCCTGAGCCATAGACACAGGAACTGTAATGTATATGTATTATTCATTGGGGCTGCGATCCTCACAATCTGCTGATCTCTGCACGTGTCCAGCGGTGGTTTTTGTTATGGTTGCCATTTTCTGTGAAAAGTGGCTTCTTTGATGAGGGACGATAGCTACACTTCTCTGTGGGTAAGATTTAGAATGGAGTAGGGAATTGTGCTGGTCTGGAGAAGCAGGGGTAGTAGATTTTCTTCTAAGGTCCCTGACCTCGCCAAGACGCTGGCTAGGTATAATTTTTTCGAAAGGAGGTTGAATGGAGACACCATGCATGGATGACGAATAATGCTACTCCCAGAAGCCAGGCATGGGTTATTAAACAAAAGTCCAGAGCCATGCTCAGGATACCTCCCGAGGAGTTGTTGGTCGTAGAGATCACAGAGGTCTCCAAGAAGTACAAACTATGGCCATTGCTCTTGGCTGCCCCCTAGAACCCACTTACTTGTGGGTCTGTGAGGGTCCTACTTGTCTATGAGGACACCACATACTTCGATTGCAGGACATCAAGCTGGAACTGACCTGGAAATGTCCTTCTTACTGGCTGCTTTCCTAGGGTCAGAAGGTGTTATGCAGGCCACTGGCAAAGTCATCAATCATCTTCCATAGTTAGATCCTGGATGCGACAATACTAACCCACCAGGCAAGACATGACTGTTGGGGCGACGGTGGGATGAAGATTATGGGAGTTTGTAACCAACCACTTTCAGCTCGAGGTCCACTTTATGGGAGGGAGAATTAAGGCATGGTTCTGTAAACCTCCCCAAGAGCCCATAGCCCGAGAGATCCTTTAATCCCAGCACTTGGGAGGCAGGTGGATCTCTATGAGTTTGAGGCCAACCTGGTCTACAAGGTGAGTTCCAGGACTTCCAGAGCTCTTACACAGAGAAACCCTGTCTTGGGAAAAAAAAAAAAAAAAAAGAATCAGTGGGTTATTTTTTTTTTTTTAAGAAGACATGAAAAGAGAGGAGGGTATGTTGTAAAGAGGGACTACAGACAGGGTAGGAGGGGTAGAGAAGGAAATGGGGTGTACGCGAATATGTCCAAACACATTATAGACATGAATGAAGTTGTCAAAGGATACATTTTTTTTTTTTTTTTTGCTTGTTGGTTAGTTTTTCGAGACAGCATTTCTCTGTGGCTTTGGAGCCTGTCCTGGAACTAGCTCTTATAGACCAGGCTGGCCTCGAATTCACAGAGATCCGCCTGCCTCTACCTCCTGAGTGCTGGGATTAAAGGCATGCGCCACCACCGCCCAGCCAAAGGATACATATTTTTAAAAAGAGCTTCCTTTTTCAGAAAGACTCCACAACTGAGCATGTTAATATATATGAGCATGGACAAAATTCTTTAAAAGGTGTGCAAGCTTTGACGGCGCTTTCCTGTGGGTAGTGAGTCTGAGAAGTGGAATGCGATGAGGCTGTCTCATTCCTTCCCTCACCTAATTGTTAAAATGCTTTTTATGTAAACATTCAGGAATTTTCCCACCTTGTGCATGTGTGTGTGGTATATGTATGTGTGGGGGGAGGAATGCTCAGCTCACCTGTGTGTGTGCATGTGTGTGTGGTATATGTATGTGGGGGGAGGGATGCACACCTCTATTGCTCCCTGACTTACATTTTTGAGACAGGTCCTCACTGAACCCTGAGCTATTTTTTTTAGACCGGCTGCCAGCAAAACCCTCAAAAACAGACCCTCAGATCTATCTGTCTCTGCCCCTCAGCACTAGAATTACAAGCACACGCCAGCATACCCAATGTTTTTAGTTTAATATTGACTAACTTCATGAGGATAAGATACACAGATGCCATGGTGCACGTGTGGACTCAGCCTGACTTATGGGAATTGGTTCTTTTCTTCCATCACGTGGGTACCAGGCATCAGGGTGTCAAAGTCGGATCATCAGGATTGGCCACAGATGCTCTTATCTGACAAGCCACAGATGCTCTTATCTGACAAGCCATTTTGCCAGCTTTTTTAACTCCTTAAAAAGATTTTTAATATTTTTTATTCACTACGTGTGTATGTGTGTGTGTGATATGTGTATATGGGTGTATGTGGTGGTCAGAAGACAACTTTGTGGAATTGGCTTTCTTCATTCACTTTTATGTGGGCCCTGAGTACCAAACTAGGGTCTACAGGCGTACCTGGTAAATACCTTACCACGCTAAGCCTTCTTGCTTGCCCATGATCAAACAAGAATAATCCCTCCACAGTCTCCGCCTCCTCACCTTCCCATCTAATCATGCAAGATTTGACTCCTGAGGTTACACAGTGCTACAACGAATGTTCTCGTTCATTTCTGCTGCAGTACTTTTAACTTACTTCCAACTTCAGCTAAACAATTTGCAAGATCTCTAGATGCAACAGCAAAGGGTTATTTAAGAGAGGATTTAAGAATTTTTGATATAATGCCAGGTGTTGATAGTGCACGCCTTTAATCTCAGCACTCAGGAAGCAGAGGCAGGTGGATGTCTGTGAGTCCACGGCTAGTCTGATAAACAGAGAAACCCTGCCTTGGAAAAAAAAAAAAAAGTAATGTTGTGTCTGTAAGTAAGGCTGGACTGATGAGTTGTGTCTAATAGTAAAAACAAGGTCCATTCAAGGCCCAAACAAGCCTGGAGCACAGTCCAATGGCAGTGGAAGCTGACCTAGTGTTTCTACTCCAGGAAGGAGGCAATACAACTCTGTCATCTGTGAGTGAAGGAACAGGTACACAAACCCAGTCATCAGCAGACTTTGGAAGTGGAGCTGGACCACTGATCATGAATAACTGCTATTTTCTAAATGTGATTTGCAGACTCACCGCCTTTAAGAGCCAGCGCCGAAGTTTGCACTTTACGCAATGACTCACACATCAGTGACCGACGTGTGAACCAGGCTGTTGACCAGTGTTTACCTAAACCACAGCAACTGGAGTCCACCATCAGCCAAACAAAGCAAAGGCTGCTTATGCTGAAGAGAGAGGTTATACTATGTGTGACCACTCTCCTCACTGAGCCCAGAACTCAGGGCAGTTGGACTTTCACCCTTCTGAGTTTTCCTTTGGGGTCCCCAATAGCTCAACTATAATCCCCCTACATCTGCTTTCTTCGACCTCATCAGAGCTGAAGAATGTTCATGGCAACATCTCTGGTCCGTAGCATCTACTAACTTTAACAGTCAATCATGTCTATAATACTTTCACGTGTGGAGACGGGAAGACAATCACCCCAGCTGAGAACCACTGGGGCTGACAACCAGATTTCTCCCAATACAACTGGCCAAAAAAGAAAAGGGGTAACTTTTAATGTTTATGTAGCAGTAAACACCAAAACAAACAAGACAACTTAGAAGTAGTTTCCTCAGGAAAGGCAAATGGAAGCAATGGACCTGTCTTTTACTAAAAATCTTACCACTGACTCTTAATGTACATATGACTTTAATTTTTAAGAAAAGGCAACATCTATCTCCCAAAATAGGCCAGGGTTCTTACTAGCACATGTCCCTACCTACGGTAGCCATTAATAGAGAAGAAAATGCAAACTCCTGCCACCTCCCATCTCTAGGGACTCCTTCTCCTACTTGGTCTGAGTCCATCTTCTATGCTAGAAGGAAGGTTGGGGATGGCACTGTGCTTTGTGCTCACAATGTGGAAGGCCTTGGGCTTTCGTGCCATTGAATGACCAAGTATACAAGGCAGGCCTAGCTCTCAGCATGCCCTTCTGACTCTCGGGTCCACCTAAAAATAGTTTGAAGGGGGGAAAAAAAAAGTTGTTTTCCTTTTTTTCTTTATGAATGCCAGGTTAGTTAATCTTAATTATTTTTAATTGTGTAGGGAGGCCAGAGGCTTCGGATTCTCTAGAGAGGGCAGATGAAAGGAAGGGAGGGAGGGAGAGGAGAAAAAAATATATATATTATATATAAACTTGGAATGAAACAAAAAGCGGGAGATAGCACTCCCGGGAATCTTACGAGGGAATGGGGCAGTCTTCCCATTGTTCTCCATCACACTGCCAGCCTCGAGCTAAGGTCCACTCTCTGCCGAAACTCGCCAAGCACTGAAGTGTTCCAAACTAAGAAAAAACCTGCCACAACGTTCACGGGGACTAAGTATCAACAGCTCAGTGCCTGATGGCAAGGGGGAACATATTTACTGAGAATTCTCCAGGGAAACTGACAATATAGAAAGGCAGATAGCTCTTGAGCATAGCCTTCTCCTGGCTTGGTCATGGATTTTATTAAAATATTCTATAAAACTAAATGTCCAGCAATTTTCAGAATTGACCCCATCAACTTAGTTTACAAAGAAATACATTTTTCATTAATTGTTCTGATGAAGAGCAAAACCCACCATAGCAAGGCTGAAGAACCCCAAACTTTTTTCTCTGCAGTGCCCAAGATTAAACCTGGGGCCTGTGTGTGGCAGGCGAGTACTCTACCTGGGTTCTATCTTCAGGCCTACAAGCAAGAATTCTTAGGTGAATCACATACAACTTCACTTCAGCTTCTCTGTCACCGCAAAGCTAGAGACAATCTATGTGCAGACCTGCCTGAGGTCTGGGCCGCACAACTGCCACACACCAAACTGCCACATGGAGCAACATCACTCAGGGGATCACAGAAAATGAAGAGCAAGGAGCTTGAACTTGGATAGCACCCTCATTTCGGGGAAGTGCACTCACCCTCCTAAGAAGGTCATAATGTTGAATGATCAGGACTCTGAAGACTCAATTGAAACAAAAACCACAAGAACAAATTTTCTAAAAACTGTAGGCTTTTTATTCAGTTAGAGGTAGACAGATGAACATGGAAGGCTGTCCCATTGAATTTGCCCAGAGTTCATATCCCACTTCATTCACCCATCCCACACTGCCAAAAATCTCAAAAGGAAGAATCACAACTGCCAGGAGGCTTTGTCTTCATACTTCTTAGCAACATGTCCATGAGTTGCTTGCAAAGAAGTTCCTATAAACTTTTATTTTCACTGTGCCAAAGTTTCTTGGCCCTCTAATAAGTTCCCTCATATGTCAACAGAACCTGCTACGACCGACAGGGGGCAGAGTGCCGTGACTATTTCTATGAGAGACTACGAGGGAAGCTTCAGTTACATGTTTGTTAAGTCCCTGTGCATGTTGGGGAAGAAGCTGGTGAGGCCAACAAAGCAGAATACGTGCCATTAAATGGCTCTGCCTGGCTGTTTAAAAAGAACCCACATAAATTATCTTACAGACAACATTAAAATATAATGGAATTGATGCCTGATACAAAAAGTAGAGAAATATGTACAGGAATTCATAGCCCAGAAGAAAAGGGACCTTAGAATGAACTGATGGAAACCCGGCTATTTTACATAGCTAATTTTGAGACAAGTCATATTTAGCACAAAAGCAATTATAGTGTAAATTACACTTTCCTCCCATGGCTCCTAAACTTTATAACCCTTGTCTGTCTTCGGCAACACTGTGAGCATTCTTCTAGGAACAGGAATGTGTGTGGTGGTCCCAGATGCTGACACAAATTTTGATCCCAGCTTCACACTTACAGAATCATGTATTTGAATATTGCCATGATAGCAGCACTGATAACCCCAGAAATGGGGACAGTGACAAACCAGGCCATAAAAATGTTGCGAAACAGTCTCCAGTCGACAGCCTTCTTGGATCGGAGCCAGCCAACAGACACAACAGAGCCCACCTGGGAGACACATAGACCAGACAAGTTATCTAACTAGCCACGGGAAGACAAAGGCAATATAGATATTCAACTATCAAATCTGTGCTAAATGTCCTAAAACACAAGACTCCTTTTCTCTGCCCTTTGTAAATTAAAGTTCTGACTTCCTAACGATTGTTCTGGAGAGTGGCTGGTGTGTGACACAACGAACACCCTAGCAGAAAGAGCGCCGTGCAGCCCCAGGCTGGACCAGCTTCAGTCCTTTTAACAAAGACAGTTTCTCTTCACCATATAATTATGTTGTGGTCACCAAAAAACTTCTTGAAAGTTCAATTAGTTTCTTAGTACTACAGGCCTGAGAGGCTCTAGATATATGCTTTTACCAGAAGACTGCCCTTACGACAAGTCTCACAAACTTGTTAAACCAGCATATTTACTACCCCAAGAGACAGGAACCTACCCAGACTAGATGACCAGCTTCTTAGCACACTCTCACACTACAGACTGGCTTCCGGATGGAAGAAAAACACAGAGGAGCGAAGTAAAAAGGAAGCTCAACACACAAACTAATTGGTCAGGAATCACAGTTAGCTCCACCGAGAGAACAGAAATAGCAAGCAGACAAACTGCAGAACGTCAGCTTTTATCCACAAGGCCCTGTCTAAGCTTGTCAATTAAGACTTCAACTGTACAAAACTTTCTAAATCAAAGAAAAGAAGTAAAGCCATGCATATGAACGGAGCTAGGACAATGAAGGGTTCATTCCATTCCACTTACTTTACAGTGTGTTGTGCTGATGGGAAGGCCGATGTTTGATGCGATGACCACAGTGAGGGCAGATGCCAGTTCAATACTGAAGCCACTGTTGACACAAAAAGATGCTTGTCAACATTTTAGGTTTTCTGAAAAGCCAACACTACCAAGTAATCTAATCTACACAGCAACATAACCTGACATTTCTCCTCTAACCTTTGAAACCTACTTAAAGAGGACCAACGCTCTAGCACCTGAGGATTAAGTACTTCTGGAATTTCATTATTTAAAAAGCTGGGACATGCCAAGCACTACATCTCTGGGGACAGCAGCGACTGCGGTACACTCCACAGCACTGCACCGACTGTGATACACTGCACTGAACGCATCTCTCGAGAAGCTCAAGCTCAGTGCTGAGGCAGGCTCCACCTACTCACCTGGAGGGTGTGATTGGTGTCAGGTCCTTCCCCATCGTCTGGATAACTCTTCTTCCCCAGACCCACAGCCCTGTGCAGATGCCAACACCACCATAAAGCAGAAGCCAGATCGGTGTTGCCACTTTCGTAGATACATCATTTGTTTCATAAACAAGGTACAAGGCAACCAGAGGACCGATGGCATTGCTAGAAAAAAAAGGAGAACAGTGGTGACTTTCTAGAAAGAACTACTTCTTGTCAAGACCCAATCTCTTAATAACTGATAGACTGAACTGTCTAGACCCAGCTTTTCAGCTCATTTAGCAAGTGACCCTATAGAGCCCAACACACGACAAGACAATCACGACTGCGGTGACAGAAGGGTATAGGCAACTGGTCTCTCCTCTACGCACGTAAAGCAAGCCTCCAGAACCCAGTGAGGGTCACAGGCCACAGAAACAAGGCTTGACGACCTTAAGTCCACTCTTCGGGGCAGCCAGTAATTTTAAGTTTTTCATCATTGATGTCTTAATTTACCAAAGACTCAGTTCCCACCCAGAGAGACATTTATCTTGAACAGATATAAAGCTAAAAACATTCTTATAATCTGAATGAGCTTCCCTTTTGCTTTATTAACCACCACCTCATCCTGTCTAGACTGTTCAGTGTCCCCCAGGAGGCAGAGCATAGGAGGTGAGCAGACTGTAAAAAGAGTAAGCAACGCTGAGTCACGTGGACTGACCTGACGTCATTACCACCATGGGCAAATGACCCAAAGCAGGCTGTAAGAATCTGCAGAAACTGGAAGAGGAGGGAGACTTCAGGCTTATCCTGGTCATACCACTCTTCAAGAGAGCCACTACTCCCTTTTCTGTCACCCAGACCCATCTCAGCCTTAACATTCATGTCCATCTCAGATTCAGAGTGAAGGTCAGACACAGCATTGCAGTAACTGGTGTAACTGTCCATTCGAATCCGCTTCTTGGTATCTGCATTAGGCCATGTCAACGTCTCTGTTTCTTCCCCCTTCTGTTCACCTTCTTTGGCACGGAAGGAATCCAGGGGCATGCCACATATTGCCATGGTGTAGGAAGTGTAGCTGTTATTGCGCCTCAAGGGCTTGTCTCCAGAGTCCCCCATGCAGTCTCCCACCTTGGCCAGATGTAACTTATGGAGCAGCTCTTTGTACAAGCCAGAATCTTTGTGCACGGTGTGATACTGATAGTGGCCACTGGAGTTGATCTGGTTGCTGACAGTTTGGCTGAACTGAACAAGGTTCCCATTAGGCAACTGCACTGCACCTAGCCAAGAGCAAAAATGGAACATTCAACGCAAAGTGCATCAGTCCAGAATAGCAGCCTCTCCACAACCACGACATCAGGAAACTCCGGGGAGTTAACTCACCATTGATGGTACCATCTATGCTGGTCTCCTCCTTCAAGTCCATGGGAAGCCGCTCTCGCTCTGGAGCTTCCTCCAGGTCCCCAAGTTTGAATGACACTGTTCTCTCCTCCACTACAGCCCGAAGAGGCCCAGTGGCACATGGCACCTCAGACACGGGATTCCCGTTCTCAACATCGCCAAGTGACATCTTTGTTTCTTCATGGTCTTCTTTCAAGTTGTTCTTCTTTTCCATTAAGGGACTTTCAGAGGGACTAGACTTTATTTCTCCTAGGAAATAAAGGTGATTTTTGGTTTGACTATACTACTTTGTTCCACATCCTTTTCTATCCACCCCTGAAACTCATCTCAAAATAATAGGTAAGTAAATTCTAGTTAAAAAATTTAAGCTAACATTCCTACCCTCTTTATTATGTCAGGAATTCACCTTTCCCTTGGGAGCAAGCCAGCCACGTACCACACCCTCTACTGGGGGGAAAGGATGACAAGCTACTGTAAATGGCCAGAGAGTAAATATTTTAGGGTTCTGGTTCATTTCTTGGTTTTTACTTTTATAATTTACAAGCGTAAAACCCTTCTTAGCGCTCAGTTATAAAAGGGAGTTGAAGGCAGTTGACTAGCTGGGCTAGACTGCCCCTAAGGACTCTCCTAACGTCAGGTCACGAGTGCAGACAGCGAAGCTGTAATAGTCATGCCTAAACAGTTCCGCACCCGGCAGCCAGGCAGTGCTTCTATCAGGCACCTTCACCAACTGGCTCAGGCATCTCACACAAATACAACATTACAGTAAGATTTGTCTCTCCTCCCAGACTGAGAAAAAAAATGAGGTCAGAGTCCTGAAAGCCTCATCCCCACTGTGCATGCGGCACAGCAGACAAGCACAGCTCTGGGCAGCTCCTCAGTTCAGCTGCAATGACGCAGCATTCTAACAACACTGCAGTCTACGCATCCCGCACTGCTGGGAATCGGCAAACTAACTTTCCGTACACTGAAAGGACAGAATCGGGTTCTTCTAAGTTATCTTAGCAACTAAGAAAACAAAGACTAGTTAGGGCTAGTACCAATAAAAACTTCCTCAGTATTTAAATGAAACCACAAAAACAGTTCTGTAATAACCTAAAACTGTTTACTTCTACATGTTATAGCTCTAGCACGAGGACTATGTGTATGGCTGTGCATCTGCGTTGTGCAGTGGATATTGCCACACACACAACACATACATCTAAGCTGAGTATACAGAGACAGCTGAGGCAAATGCTTTCTCTATCAAAACTACTGTGTACCTACCCTTAGTCACATATTCTTAATGGCTAGGTCTCAGGCCACTTTTAGTCCATTAAACCCCTATGTTGTCAGTCTGCTCAAATAGTGTACTCTTATAGGTGAGAGAGGAAGGTAGAGGAGGGGGAAGGGAAAGGTAGGGTGGAGGGAGAACACTACTAAACTGTATTACTTACGTTCGATTTTTCTCTTCATCCTGGGACATACAAAGAACCAGACGAAAAGGGCACTGAAAACTGCACATCCCACCGAGATGAGGATGGTACCCCACAGAGGAAGTTTGTCAAAGCCCAGCACTACGAGATAAAATGGTGCATCTTGAAAACCCCAGGGCAACAGCCCCCTGCAACAACGTGTAAACCCTCCTGAGGGGAAGGAGGGCTTCCTCAAGTTAGCCCATCACCCTTGACAGCTGCTGCCATTCCAGAGTCTCATGAGGTTAGTGGCTATACAGACATGGAGAAAACCCAAATGACCAGCTTATACCCACAGCAACCAGGCCCACTGAACACTTGAAGCGTGTGCTGTGCTTCTTCATGGTCTTGGCGCCACAGATGTAAGAGGCTCTACAACCTGAAGCTATAAAACCAATCAAGTATCCCTTTCTCCACCCAGCTTCTCACTCTCACTGCCACATACTACACTTACACATGACTTATTTAACACTTAAGGTGTGCTGACACAACTATGGGAAGTTATCACGGTCACTGGAGCAGGCAGCCTTCAGAGAAACTGCAAAAGTATCATCAAGCTAACAGAAGACAGGGCTGTTGGCTGTAGGAAGATGGCCTCTAAATAGGAGGTAGTTTACTAACAAGTCACTGAGAGGCTTGTTCTCCAATATTTTCCCCTTGGATCTGAGGATCAGCAGAGCTGGTTAGAATCAGCTTACCACTGGTATACAGGCACCGGGGGCTGCTGGTCTGCACTAAAGTCAGGACCACTTCACATTACTGAAACCCGGGGCACCACTGCCTGCTTATCCTTCCCGCAGCAGCTGAGTACCTACACTTGGTTCACTTGATTCTGCTTACTGCATATTGAGTTACTTATAAAATGGAAACATTATTGTTCCATAAAAACCTTTTAAGCCAGGGTTGTAGCTCAGCCTAGCTTGCCTAAGGCCCTAGAGCCAATCCCCAGCACTGTAAGAGACAAAATACTAAACTAGCCTTTAAGAATTGGACATAAACTGAGATCTTTCAGAACAGAAGTTCTGTGGTGACTACCAGTCTTTAAGTTCTGCTTTCAATTGTGATCATGCAGTTAGTCACACAAAGTAAAATACAAATGAGGTTTCATCAGTCTCCATCACAATTTAAATGTGCCCCCTTTCCAAGCCAAAGGGAATAAAAGGATTGGTTTTCCTTATACATGATCCATAAAGGACAAAACAAAAGTAGCAAAGCTCTTGCATCAAAGCCAATCCTGTCATAAAATATTGACATTTCAAGAACAAAAATGTTAGAACTATTCTGCTAGCTGTTTGTTTTGCTGAGTGACTTACTACATAATTTCAGTAGCAATAATAAACAGGTCCCAAGTATTAAAATCCTTTAAGAAGTGAAGATGTGAGCGTGTATTACATAAGTAAAATCCCTATGCTACCTTTCTATTTACACATACGGACACGGGGGTGCCTTGGGCAGCAATCTTTCTTCTTCCCACAGATTAGTTAGAAGAGTAAGTGTAGTAACTGTCTAGGTTCTTATGCAATAAAGAACCAGCACGCCAGATGAGCCTGGATACAGAACTGTACTGCTCTGACTCATCAGGTCCAAGCTATCAACTTCTCAGCTGCCATAAGTGGATTCTTTCCTTCCCTTAGTCCCACTAGGAAAGCAAACAACACCTGAACTTTATATCCTCTCAAATGCTTCCCTTTAGCTGCAGAAATTCTTCTTCCAAGTGTAATTAGACCACCAGGTATTCAACTCTTCTCATTCAAGTAAATTCAAACTGATAAATTAGGAACTGAAATTGTTCCAGTTGGGAGAGAAAAATGACACCCAATGACCAGTCCTAAATGACAGGTTATTGAAGAACAGGTTAACTAATGACTCTTCAGTAGTTGAGGCCAGTATCAATTCCAGCATTTTTGGCATAGATACGACAAAGGGAGGGGAGAAGGTCATATTATCAGTGGATCCTGTGAAGACTAAAGAGGAAAGGTCTGTAGTGATTTAGAATCTGAGCAGGTCTCTTTGGTTGAAAACTATCTAGGTTAACTCAGCATACACTAGCCTGCAGCCTTCTGAAATGGGCGCAGGCCAGCCACCTTCTAGGAGATTTCAGCCCTGTAAAGCAAAAAGGGGTAAATTGGGCATTTAATGCAAGTTTTGTAAATAACCTTAAATTCACATGTAAATGTCTTGATTTGTACTTACACGGTGCTCCAGTATACATAATGGAAAAGAGGTTTATTCCAATTGTGCAGGCATAAAAAACCGGTAAAGCACGTAAGCCATTAGGAACTGGATCTGCCTGTAAAACATTAAGATCAGTATCTTAAAAGTTGTAAATGTAGATCCATTTCCATAGCACACTGTGGCAAGGCATGCTGTGGAATCATGGTGCTAACAGCCTCCTACCTAATTTCTACAAAGGCAACTGAGCTTTCTCCTGCATTTGTTCCCTAAAAGAAAGTGAATGTCACCTTCTATCCATAGGTAACATTTTCTTCCTATTCTTAATAACAAGGATGAGATTGATATGCCAAATAATCACTTCCTTTGAATTATCCAAAGTCCATCTGTAAACCTGAACACGGGACCCAGGCTGTACTGTACTGAAGAGATAAACAGAACAAGTTAAAATACTCATTTCCTGATGTTCTGCCTCCAAAATTAAAAATAAATGTGCAGGCTATATACAACCATCTTATACATACACAGACACACACACATATGTATGTATATATATGTATGTATGTATGTGTATACATACAGATATATATTTCAGTGTGACATAAGGCTTTATTAAAGTGCAAAGCTAAATCAGCTATAAACATAGTCATCCATTTAGTCAAGTGACTGTCAAGAAAGACTGTTTAGGGCCCTGAAGTAGAGGAGGGACCAGACCATGTCCCCATTTTCACATAACTGAGTGTCATATTTTACTATACAGTAACACGCTGACAAACACGTCAAAGGAAAAAAAGAACAGGCAAGAGGATGCTGATGAAGGAGGGAGGCATATACATGAAGTTTGGGAGTGAGGCTGACATAAGAATGTCTCAGAGTGTAAGTGTAAGCCACCTGTCCACTAGTGGGTGGGGTGGGCAGGGATATAAGCAAAGACCCCAAGGCAAAGCTGTGAGACTTTAAGACTCACCAAAGGTTGGTGTCACTGAAAATGAAAACCGGTCCCTTTACAACAAGCATGCACTACCGATAATCCCACAGAAAAACCTCCAAGTCAAACACTTAAAAGAACGAAACACGGACCCTCCAGAAAAGCCAAATCTTCAGTACAAAAGTTTAAAGCTATCCTGTCACAGTTCCACGAAAATCCTAAGGACAAGACAGAGGTGCAAACGGGATTCCAAAGTTAAGACTTTGGGGAGAGGGAGGGGTGGCTTAAAAATCAGTGCCGGTAAAGAGAAAGCACAAAGCCCCGCATAAAGGACGGCTTTTCAAATCAGTATAGACCCTCACTGAAAACCAGGACACTAGCAGTGAGACAGCAGACCAGAAACAACCTACAGAACCCATGACTCACCCCTGAGTCACTAAATAGCTGCAGGCCACACCTAAAGGCAGACAAAAGTCTGAGGTACACAAGCAAACCCAGGATTTCAAGAAAATTCTGTAGACATTAGGGAGGGACTCTCCTACCAAATTTTCAAAAGCTATTTAGTAATTGACTCATCAGGTAACAAGCTGCCTACATTGTGTATTTTCTTCCTTGGGGTCAAAAGGTGGACAAGGTGCTATATACCTGTAATACAGCACTGAACATGGCGAAGACACTCCCACCCCCAGTTCAAAGTCAACCTGCACTACAGACTTAATGGAAAATATCAATAAACTTAAAATAAAGAGTATATAGCTTGGGACAGAGTAGGGAATGACTAGTCTTAATACACTGTGAAATACACTAACTGATTAAAAAAAAAACTTGTTAGAGTCAAGAAAAATGATAAAAATAGGGATGGTCTCTCCCTTCTAGCCTCCTCCCAGTTCTTCCCAAAAGGTAACTAGGCTAGTGATTTTCATAAAATGGTTTTCTATCATGTGACCTATTTGTCTTTTACATACATAACAGAGATAAAGCCAGCTATGCACTAGGTCTTTCAGTCAAGTCAACAGACTTCTGGGAACTATTTTGAGCCTAATCTATGAAAGAATGGGACCAAGCTTTACTTGGAAATTACGTGAATATACCTCACTCAGTTATACAGAGGGAGACAAGAAGGGGTCCCTCTTCTGTTACTGAGAGACTATGACCATATGACAGGCGAGAGGGGAGGAAACTCAAAGTCAGCAATGTATTAGACATCCATCATTCTTGATCATGCCCATTGCATACTCTTATAAGAAATATTCTCTAAGCTGAGAGTGGCGGCACACCAGTAACCCAAGAACTTGGGGGGTGAATGCAAGAGGACCAGAAGTTCAAGGCCAGTCTGGGCTACATGAGCTCATAAAATAGAATAGTTAACATAGCCAACTTGAACTCCCAGTACCATGCCATACATCCTCAATGAGAGGGTCAGGACATTGAGAAATCCCTCTTTGCACCTCTGTTCCCCACTCAGGGAATGACTGAGACCAGCGAAGACGAGGCTCATCAGAATCAGAATGATCTATTTCCCAATAATCACAGGGGCCAGCATAAACATTAATAGAAAAGGAATCCAAACAACATCCAATTAATTATTCTGGTTTTCTGGCACACTGAGAGAGATACATGGCTCTAACAGGAACACTAAACTTGGATTACTAAGTACTCATGGGAATCAAATTACCATATACTACAGAGTTAGGGGAATGGGCAGACTGCTAATTCTACCTGCTTGCTGGATGCAAGAATACCATCGAGCATCAGTGAACTGTTTACTCAGTCACACTGTGACAAGCCAGAGATGTTTCCTTTTTTATTTGCTAATACTTGTATTATTAATTAATCAGTTAATTTCCTCACAGCCCAATCAGCTTCCCCTCTCTCCTCTCTGCCCCTTTCAGAAATGTGCAGGCCTTCCATGTATATCAGTCAGTGGCAAATTGAGCTGTAGCAAGACTAGGCACCTCTCTCCTATGTAGGCTGAATAAGGCAACCCAGGAAGAAATGGTCCCAAGGGCAGGCAACAGAGTCAGAGACCGCCCCTGCTCCCACTATTAGGAGACCCACAAGAAGACCAAGCCAGTCCCATGCAAGTTCTCAGGTTGGTGGTTCAGTCTCCGTGAGCCCCCATGAGCCCCCATGAGCCCAGGTCAGTTGCCAGTTAGAGATATTTCTAATGCTCAACATGTTAAACATGTTCTGCCAGACATGCAATGGTGAGTATACTGAATCAGGAAGGAGTCAGGGAAGGACTTTTATTGAAGTAACAAAGACATACATCATTCCCCGGAGACTCTCAGAACTAGATCAAGAAGTAGGGTCTAAACATACTCTTTCCACTGTGATAAGGTTCCTACCTCCCCTCAGATTTCTACAGGTTAGGGACTTCTAAAAGAACGTAACAAAGGACTCTTAAGAGCCTTTCAACCTAGAAAATAGGACAACTCTGTCTCCTGAGAGAAATTCATTTATTCTTTCTGTAATTCAGTCCAGTGCCAACATAATCCCTTGTTGTCTACATTTACTGAGAAGCAAGGATCAGACTCTATGATTAAAAAAAAAAAAAAGCCACTAGGTCTCTCAAAAGGGTTTTTCAAATAGTGAGAAAATTCAATGGCTACCTCAAATTTTAAAGCAAAGCAAAACAAAACAACAAAAAAACCCCAACTAACAACCTGCCTTACCTGCTCTTTCTACCTGAGAAAGCAGAGGCCCTACAAGTAGGGGCCTCATCTAGAAGCTTCTGCGCAGTTAGTAATTAGCAGGGGAGAGACCTATTGAAGTGGCAGCTTATAAAAGCACAGGATACTGTGACATGCTGAACTCAATGGTTACAATTCCAATCGTCCTGAACGTAACAGTGGTTTAGATAAGGCAGGAACCTGTTCAAGGCTAGACAAAGCTCCCTACAACAAATGCCCTTATTTCTGACTCCCAGTCTCTCCTATTTCTTGGCAGCCCATAGAACCACCCAGTTTTTCCTTCCTGAATGCCCTCTAGGGTATTAAAAACTTGCTTCTTTCACAGAAAGCCACAACATACAGGAGGTACAGAACAAAGAACTTTTTAGCTTTCCAAAGCCACATACTTACATAGCACTCACATCTGAAAGAATACCAGGGAGTCTGAACAAGACTGAATGACTCACGAGAGGTCGTAAGTAGAAAGGTTACCTTACGGAGGATGAATGCACGAACAAGGAAGAATAAAATTCCAGACATAATACCAGAAAGCAGTGGAGAGACGAACCAAGACATCACTGGAATAGAACACAAAGTCAAGTGTCAAGCAATGAAACTAAGGAAACATGCTTCTGAATTGTTAGGTATTCCGTTTCTGATACTCTTAACTCTGACCCCTACTTTACACCACACACTCACTCCCCATACACAGTATTATAGAAACACATGACAAGAATAAGACCTAAACCATTCAGAATTTAAACATACCAATTTTTATCAGTTCAGACCACTTGACGCCCTTTTGCCCCTGGGCCACGAGGGAGAAACCTATGGTTGCGCCGACAATACAATGGGTCCCAGAAATGGGGAGCTTCAAAAACGAAGCCACTAGTTGCCACACAGCAGAACCTGAAAGAAAATCAATAAAATTTAGTTGGGGTAAATGGCAAACAACCCCGTTATGTAAGCAGCACATTCTCATGAAAGTAAGCGGAAAAGGTTGAGGACAAAAAAGGAACCACCCCAAGACACAAATTGGTTCTGGCACTGGCAAGAACAGAAGGCATAACAAGAACTTACCAAACATAGCACTGACGGAGCCAGCCATGAGCAAGCCTTGAGTTACGTTGTACATCTCCACATCAATCAAGCCCTTCCGGATGGTTTCACTCACTTTGGCCCCCAGCAAGGCGGAGCCCACAGTTTCGAAAATGCTAGCTAGGATGCAGGCTTGCTTGAGAGTCACTACACCTGAGCCCACAGCCGTACCAAACGAATTTGCTACATCATTGGCTCCCACGGAGAATGCCAAGACAAACGCAATGATGAAGCCCAGGATGAGCATCCATAGCTTGTCATCCACCACCGGGGCAGAAGCGGTAACGGCGGCTAGAGTACTAGTAATCGGTGCCAGGGTAGATGCCATTTTCTAGTGTAGTGGTTCTTTAATTACTGCGCGGCTTTCAAGATGTGTAAACGGAATGAGGTATCAAGATGCTATAATAAATAGTATATATTATATAAAATTAAATACTGTAAACTACGGCACAGAAACCGAGCTGGGGAGTTACTGCTATACGTTGCGTATGGACGTCTGTTGTCTGGGGTTTCTTTGGCTCTGGAGGGCTACAAGCACGGAGCAGAATCCCATGGCGGATTAAAGAAAGGACGCAAGTTCATCCTGGGGGAACCAAGTGGGAGAAAATAACAATAGCGGCGCATCCCTGGCAAGGAGGCAGCACAGAACTCCGCAGTGCCCTCGGCCCGCTACTTCTTTCCTCTGACCCCGAAAGGATGTGCGCGGTGGAACACATGGCGATCTCGAAGAGCTCGCTCCCTCCCCCGCCCCGCGTGCCCCGCCCCACGCTTCCAGTTCAGTCTCCGGCCCGCCGGCCCGCGCGCGCCCTCCGTGGAAGACCGGAAAAAGGCCATTCCCGCGCGCGCGCCTGCCCGAGGACCGCCGAAAAGGCCCGCGGAAGGGTGCGGCGGGCAGCAGCGCCGTGGGGATCCCGCAGCTCGCAACTCCCCAGCCGCCCGCCAGCTTCCCTCGCCCCGGGCCCGCTCCAGAGAAGAAAGAACCATTGCAAGGGCTGCCGCGCCGCCACTCACCAAAGGAAAGAGAAGGCCAACCGGAGACCAGGAGAACGGGGCTGAGGCTGGCTGGAGCCACGGACGCACAGCCCGGGACGGCAGCACCCGGAACGACACGAAAGGGCTCGCCACCCACTCGGAAGCAGCCGCGGGCACCTCAGAAAGAAAAAGCGCAGCGCGCGCCGGCGGCCATCACTCTAGCGAGCACCCCGCCGGCCCCTATTTATAGCCCGCTCCGCACCCCACGTGACCTGCCGAGCCTCGCGCCCGCCCGAAACCCCACCTCCGACGTGACGCAGCCACAGGCTGGTCGGGCGCGCCTGGCCGGGTGAGGTAGACTACTGCTCTGATTGGTCCGGACGCCGCCTAGGCTCCGCCCCCAGAGGGGAGCTGGTCCACGTGGGACTGGCCGGCCTCCTCCCCGCTGCCTCGCCCGGGTTATCCTGTCTGTGCTGGCCACGCCGGGTGGTAGCGGGCGGGGACAGTGGGGGAGTCTGGCCCGGGCTCGCAGGTCGCCACGCTGGGACTCGGAGGCCGCAAGCAAGGTCGTTCCGAGTTTCTCCCACGCGGGCCCGGGTCAGCTGTGTGGCGACGCGGAAGAGCTCGTGTGCTGGGACCTGCCCTTGGCCGGACCCGAGCGGCTCCTCGCCCTCACGTGGCCGCCTCGCTCCCGCAGTCATGCACTTGGGTGAAAACGGAAAGATTCCGGAGTCACGAGGACAGGCTTGCTTTCCCAGTTGTGGCACTGCGCTGGGGGAGAGCCGTGGGTCGGTAGTGACTCCGAGGCGGACCTGCGGTTTCAGAGCCCCGGCTGTGGCGCAGCGGGGAGGGATGTTGCGTCGGACTCGAATTCTGACTCTTAATTGCTGCAGTGTGTGTCACCTTGAACAAACCCTAGGTCTCTCAGACCGAGTGCTCAAGAACGTGAGATACTAGCAGTGTGAGAGGAGGAGACCGGTGGACGGGTTAGGATTGTGTAAAACACAGCAAAGATGCGTTTCCTGTCTGCTCATCGGGGCTTGTGGCGACAGGCAGTACTAATTCAGGTATTCTGGTTACAAGTTCTTACCCAGGAAGAGCCATATGAGCTAAGATGCAAGCATGTGACTGGAATTCATAGGTCTTCAGGAAATGTTCATTTCCTCGTTACTTTTTCCTGAATGTGCCTGTTTTAGAACGTAGGGAAAGGTGAGGGAGGATGTCCTTTCGCGTCCTGAAAGTTTTCCCATCCTTTTGAAATAAAGGTTGCTTCCTGGCCCCCAGCGTGGTATGCGGCATTAGATTAGTTATGCGCAGTTGGCTTTTCGTTTTACTGCCTGAGAGATTTAAGTCTTGAGGGTTATAGTGATAGTCAAGTATTCCAGCCAGAACTAGCTGGTTTAGAATGCCCTTTTAAAACCCTTCCTGCAGTTTTATCACCTCCAAAGGTAGGGCACCGAATAACGGGGGAAAAAAAGATGCTGTAAATCAGAACATCCCCTGAGTGTCCTCTGACCTATCTTCTGGTTGACTCAGAATCATGTAGTATGGACAGGTCTGTTGACCCCAAGGTCATAGCTGGAAACCAAAGTTCATGTTCCAGGACACTGACCATGGAGTGTAATTCCGGCGCCTTCAAATACAACACTCTCCGTCCTTACTTCATTCCAAGGTTATAAAACATCGAATACAAGGACTGGTTTGTTAAAGGCTGTTAGTGTTCTGCCAGTTAAAACAATTCTTAAAGTAATTATTTGTGAGGAAATTGCTCATGACTTCCCACTGTTTCTGACGTGTTTTGCTTCAGTCTGTTCATGGTCGTGCTTTTTGCCTCTTGAAATTGAGACAACCGAGGTGAGGGAGGCAGCCATGGTAAGGTCCACTAAAGGACAAGAGCAGACTCCTGAGGCAGAGTTTAAGATGTGGAGAAGTGGCTGTGGTTCCGAGAGGCTGCAGTATTCTGAGACCTGGCCTTATGTTGGCTGGTAACACTGTACTTTCAGGCAGAGGAAATTTTCTCTGTCTCAGGAGAGTGTTTTTAAATGGGTGGTGGAGGGGGAAGATCATGAGAAGGTTTTTGGAGAGTTTTGTTTTGTTTTGTTTGTTTGTTTGCTTGTTTTTGCTTTTTTCGGTTTTTTAATTTTTTTTATTTTTATTTATTTATTTTTTTTTAGGCAGGGTCCCACTGTGTTGCTCTGGCTCTCCTGGAACTCACTCTGTAGACCAGTCTGTCCTTGAACTCACACAGAATCCCCTCCCGAGTGCTGGGATTAAAGCCACTTGCCACCACAGCGGGCTATTAGTTTCAATATTCCGTTTGACACAGCCTAGACGCACCTGGGGAGAGAGTCAGTGAGGGCTTGTCTGGATCAGGTTGACTGTGGGCATGTTTGTAGAGGACGGTCTTAATTGGCGTGGAAAACCAAAGCCTGAAACTACGTGCCACCTTCCCCTGGTGTCTATTGTCATGAGGAACCGCCAAACCAAAAAGCAAGCTGGGGGAAGCTTACACTTCAGCCCTGAAGGAAGCCGGGGCGGGAACTCACACTGGACAGAACCCTGGAGGCAGGAGCTGATGCAGAGGGCATGGAGGGTATCGCTTTCTGGCTTTTGGTCAGCCAGCCGGGGGATGGTACCACCCACAATGGGCTGGGACCTCCCCTGTCAATCACCAATTAAGATGATGTTCTACAGGCTTGCCTATAGCCTGATCTCAATTGGGGTTCCCTCTCAGATAACTCCAGCCTGTGTCAAGTTGACAGAAAATTCTCAGCATGTCTGGTTTGGGTCCCTGGACTCTATAAGAGTAGAGAAGGACCTGGAGAGATGGCTCAGACATAAGAGCACTTGTTCTTAGAGAGGACCCCAGTTTGATTCCCAGTATCCGCACAGTGGCCCGCAATCGTCCATAACTCCAGCCCCAGGGGACCCGACACCCTCCTTTGACCTCTGTACGCACTAGTCATGCATGTGGTCCACAGACATAACATTCAGGCAAGCACATCGAATAAAAGTAGATGTTAAGAAATGGAGAGAACTAGCCTAGCACTGAGCATGCGGGCACTCACGTGGCTGTAATGTGACTAGCCGTTCTAAGCGCCTGTCACCTTGACATTCCCCACAGTGATGGTTCTGCCCTGGAATTACAAGCTAAAGGAAACCCTTGCTTCCCTAAATTGCTTCCTGTCAAGAGTGTTTTATTACAGCTTGAGAATGAAAGTTGAACAGCACATGAGGAACCTTAGCCAGCACACAAACAGCATTGGTTCTCGTATTCCCTCAGTGCTGGGGAAAGTAGTCAGCCAAGGGGATCTGATCCGTGTTAGAATGAAGGCCTGCGGAAGCCTATGGCTAAGTAGTTTCAGGGCAGACGCATCCTTTACCTGGCTAGTTCAGCTTTAAAGAGAAGAGATGAAGGGTCCCTCCTTCGCAGGGCTGTTGGGAGGAGTACATACATGATCAGACTGTAAGGCATCGAAATCCCCTTTCTCTTTATTCAACAGCTAGCCATTAGCAGAGTCCCCCAGCACCTTCCTTTCTCCAGCCATCAGGGCCAAGAGTTCTTTCCAACTTCCTGCTGCAGGAGAAGCCAAGGAAATCTGCTGCTGCCAGAGAGGTAGGGGCAGCAGTGTGATACACAGCATGTGAGTACCCAGGCTTGAATTCTGACTCCTCACAGGGTTGTCATTTTGTTTAATATTTATTTTTTACTTTGAAATATGTATGTGTGGATGGGTATGTGCACTTGAATGCAGAAACCTGTGGAGGCTACAGGTACCAAGTAACCCTAGAACTGAAGTTACAGGCAATTGTGAGCTGCCTAATATAGATCCTAGGAATCAAATTCAGGTCCTTTGCAAGAACGGGTATGAACTCTTGACCACTGAACCATCTCTCCAGCCCCTAATAATACTTTTGTTTTGTCTGTTTATGCATTTGTTTATTCGCTTTGTGGAATAATCTTTTTGTACACTGTGAAGATGTGTCTTTGCCAAGGTGCCTTCTGATTGGTTTAATAAAGAGCTGAATGGCCAATGGCTAGGCAAGAAGAGGTTAGGCAGGACTTAAAGGCACAGAGAGAGAGTCATGAGGCAAAACATAGATTAATATAAATGTGTAGCACGATTAATAAAAACCTAGAGACAGAAATTAGGACTCAACCTGAAGGTCAGAAAAGCAAAACAGCCACTGGCTCTTACCTCTACCTCAATCCAAAATGGTGATCCTGCCTCCAGGATCCTCATTCTGAGGAATGAGACTGTGTGTGAGAGCTGTCTCCTCCCGTATTAATATTATTCCTCACTAGGGCTGGGATTAAAGGTATGCACCACTATCGCCCTATTTCTATGGCAAACTAGTGTGGCTACTGGGATTAAAGGTGTGTGTCACCACTGCCTGGTCTGTAACAGTAAACAGCTGACCAGTGCATCTGTTTTACTCTCTGAACTTCAGGCAAACTTTAGTTATTAAGATACAAATGAAATATGACTACATAAATGGATTAATTTAAGTTACAAGTGCTAGTAGAACTTAGAACTTAAAGCTATAGGCCAAGCTTTAATTAATAAGTCTCCATGTTGTTTTTTGTGAGCTGGTGGCCCAAAGCAAAAGCCATCTTTGATTTGCAGTGCTGAAAATGGAACGCGGGACTTGCATGCTAGACAATCATTCTACTGCTAACACCAGCCTTAGCACCCTGGCCACAGGATCCTGCCGCTGAGTCGTAAGTCTGAGACCCTTCACCTACCTTCACCCTCAGAGGTCAGAACAAAACAGCCTGCCTGGCACTGCAGAACACAAAGCAAGGCTCTGTGGGACAAGACCCCCATCCACGCACACACAGAATTCCAGACAAAAGGAGGAGACAATACCACACATGGGCATTGTGAGCTCAGAGAGACTTACAGTCCAGGAAATATATCTGCAGTCACCATTCAGTATACACGAATGTACATCCTGGAAAAAGTCTGTTGTGGAGAGGAAACTCCACATTCCCTGTGCAGCCAGACTGGGAACAATGACGGTTTCAGAAGCCTCCCATAGGACTTGAAGGGAACAGAGGAAGAGACCATCCCTGGAAGAGAAGGCACCCAGTTGTGTTTTACTCTTTTGACTTTGTGTGGGACCCACTACCCAGCTCCTAAATAAATCACAGACAGAGGCTTACTCTTAGTTACGTCTGCCTGGCATTAGCTTGACTTGTTCCTTGCCAGCGTTACTCATCTTGTCTACCTTTTCCCTCTGGGCTTTTATCTTTCTTATTTCTGTGTGTCTTCCTTTCCTTCTTACTCTGTGGCTGGCCGAGTGACTGGTCCCTGAGGTCTTCCTCTCCTTGTTCTCTCATTGCTGCTTTTGCTAAGTTCTGTTTCTTCTCTCTGCCTCCCAGCCCCGCCTATCCTTTCTCCTTCCTCGCTATTGACCATTCAGCTCTTTACTAGGTCATCAGGTGTTTTAGACAAGCAAAGAATCACAGCTTCACGGAGTTAAACAAATACAGCATAAACAAAAGTAACACACTGTAAAATAATATTCCCCTATGGTACCCTTTAAGGGATAACCTTCTCCTCTACAGCCACTTCCCTGTGCCCAGGAGGACGAGAGAACTGTAAAGTCTGCAGTGTGATTACATGCTTCCTCTGTGCCACCACATATCTCGTGTAACATGCTGTGTGAGTACTTTCATCTTATTTTACAGAGGAGCTGAGGCACAGAGCATGAAGCTGGTTAAATCCAGTTAAAGCCCTAACAAACTTCAGGTACCCCTTCCCCAGTGCCAGGAAGCCCAGAGGCAAGGCAAGTAGATTTGGGTGCTAACTCTGATTTTCACTTGACAGGTTCATTCCTCTCTTCTATTTGACTCTTGAATTTATTTATAGCCTATATTTAAAGCCTTCTCAAGCCCTGTTGGAAAAGGAAGGGGTACTTCTATACCTGCCTCCAAGATTGGCCCCAATTTCCCTAGAGTAAGAAGACAGGAAACTAGCTCTCTCTAGAATGAAGTTGTGTCATGACCTTGGTGTTGCAGTAAACCCTTTACAGTTTTCCTGGAAAAGAGAACCTGTCTTGCAAGGCAAACTCCCTGTTTGGGGCTGGTGCGATGGCTCACTGGGTAAGAGCGCTTGAAGTGCAAACATAAGGACCTGAGTTTGAATCCCCAGCACCCCTGTAAAAAGCCAGGCATGGCTGCATGTGTCCATAACCCTAGTACTGGGAGAGCAGGAGACAGAGACAGGGATCCCTAGAGCTCTCTGGCCAGTCAAACTAAACAGTAAGCTTCTGACTAAATGTAGCAAGGTGGAGGGCAATAGAGAAAGACAGCAAATATCCTCCCCTGGCCTTCACACACACACACACACAGAGAGAGAGAGAGAGAGAGAGAGAGAGAGAGAGAGAGAGAGAGAGAGAGAGAGAGAGAGAGAGAGAGAGAGAGAGAGAGAGAAAGAGGAGGGTGGTGGAGAACCACCAATAATCTCTTGGGATGCAGAGACAGGAAAATCCTGAGTTCTAGACCAGCCTGGGCTACACAGCAAGATCCTGTTTCTAAAACCAAATAGAATCAAGAAAAGTAATGATTCGAGGAAGGAGTCCAATCACTTCCCCATCTGTTTTGGATACTGCTGACCTCTCTGTCTCCAGACAGCCTCACATCTTCCTACTCCCTAGCTCACAGACAGGATGTCCATGATTGTCCACACTAGATCCCGGGGAACCTAGAACCTGAAGTAGAGAACTTTCACGTACTGAGCCACCCAAACTCTGATGTGAAAAGCACAGCTGAGGTAGATCTCAGGCCAGCACAAAGCATGAACAGCTGGACCTGGTTGTGTCAAGGAAACTAGTGGTCCATTTTCCTGTCAACACAGGAGTTGGCCTACCCGCTCCAGACCTTGTGCACCTCTTTCCTGACAGCTCATCATGGGGTGGCTTCCTTCTGGCTTGTACTCACACATGTGGGTGTGATGTGGCGGAGGACCCAGACGGTGGGAAAAGGAACACAGCTCTCTAACATCCTGCAGTGGTCCAGATGTCTTGGCTCTCCTTTTGAGCCAGCCTCAGGACCACACAGCATTCTCAGATACTTCTTCGGAAGGACTTCAGACGTCAGAAGTCTTCGAGGAGACCCATACTGGGACTCGCCATTTTCACCAATGCTCTGTCTCCTCAGCTCTTCCACCTAGGTAAAGGGATTGCTGGAACCCGTGTTATGGCCATCCTTCTCCTTGTCTCCACACCCCAGGACATGTGGTTTCAGCCTGAGAAAGCGAGGGGGTGGCAAGACATGAGTCATCCACACAGTCATCCAGGAGCAGAGAGGCAGCTTTGAGCTCAGCATGGCTTCCCTAGCTCTTCAATCAGTCACCAGATAGCCTGCTGTGATCTCCATGCCCAAGGTTGACAAGCCTGTGTCCTCACAAAACACAGACTCCTTCCTTGCACTTGAAACACGGACTGTGAGACCAACAGCAGCGCAGAAGTCAACATTCTACACTTCTTCCCACCCTGCCCCTGCTAGGCCTGCCACTCGTGGGCCTGGCCCACACCACACTCTGGCTGCTAGTAGACCCTGATTGATGCTTCACTCAGCAAACATTTCCAGAACGTGAGAGATTATGCCAGGCTACCTATCACCTAGGTCACCCCACCACCGCAAGGAACCCCTTTTACTAGCATCCCTTCCAGTCGAATCGGGATCATTTGTTCCTTTGATCCCTTCACCAAAAGAGGACTCTTTAAGAACAGCTCCACAGGGCTCAATGGACAGAAAAATAATGCCTGTCTTGGGGCTGGGTGAGGGGGATTTTATCATAGCGTTATTAGTCTCTAATGCTAGGTGTTTGGGGCCCAAGAGGTGCTCCAGGCTGAAGAAAATGGTGCACACATAATTCCAGCACTCAGGAAGTAAAGTGGAGAGTCATGAGCTGGAGTCCAGTCTGGGCTCCTTAGCTAGTTAATACCATGCTGAGCTACAGAGCAAGACCGTGTAGCAAAAAAAAAAAAAAAAAAAAAAAAACCAAAAAAAACCTAACAACACGGGCTAGGGAGGATAGTGCACTTACCCAGTGTGGTAGAAAGTCCTTGGTTGGTTAGGTTCTTGACAGAGGGAAAGGGTAAAGGAAAAAGTTAAGAGGGGAGAGAACAAGAATGAGAATAGATTTCAGCTGTCAGGGGAAACTCAGGTTATGAGCAAAGCTTTACTTCTTCCTTTTCATTGGAGAAATCTATTTCCGGTGATGGAGGCTAAAGGTCCTGCCCTCTGCCGGGCTCCTCAGAGTGCCATCATGGATCTGCAGCAAGGGAACTCGCCAGGTCCCCACCCTCAGTGTCCAGAACCGGACATCGTCTGTGCGGAGGGAGCAATGGTGGTTCACCCTAGGACCTTGTGCGTGTGGACAGCGCACTCCTCCGCTGCGCAGCAGCCCTAGTCCCAGAACACCCGACAAGCTCCTGTGTGATTCGGATGCATGTGGCCGTTTGGGAAACAATGACAAAAATAATGATTGTTGCCAACAGGCAAGTTTAGAAACAATGTGTTTACATGTTCTTTTTCAGTCAGAGGCTGAAAGCCGCCACTTTTTCTCTATATTAAGTCTTGTTTTCCTGAGTTTCTACAACTGTACTCCCCCACAGGCTTGGAGGTCAGACCATCCACAGCGAGAGGCTCTACCACTTCTTTGCCCACCGCGCCTTTGGGCAGGTTGTCTCACCTCTCCCTGTAGCCGCACCTGGCATCTGGAAAGCACTCATTTGCATAACGATTGGATTGGAGTGGCCCGGACTGGAGCTTTTGCTGGTTCTTGAGATGAAGTCTGTGAGTCTGAGGCTGGCTTGAACTCACTCCGTAGCCAAGGATGATCTTGAACTCTACATCCTCTTGCCTCCCCCTTTTCAGGAGCAAGTTTACAGGTGTAAGCCACCCTCCCTAGTTATGAGGGCTTGGGAACCAAACTCAGAGCTTCGTGGCTGCGAGGCAAGCCCTCTTCTAGTTGAGTTACAGCCCCTAGCTCCATTTGTTTGTTCTTAAAACATAGTCTTGTTAGTAGGGTGGCCTTGAACTTGTGACCCTCCTTCCTCTGCCTCCCAAATATCAGGATTTTGTTCGTGTGTTATCCTGCCCAGTCATTCAGATTTTGTGGAGATCACATTTACTATCTTTTGAAATGAAATGATTCTGTAGTTGGTGAGCTCATTCATTATTCTCAGATTCACTTCAGTTTTATTTTTCCAAAGTGACTATTTTTCTTGCAGACAATTTAACTATTACCTCAGAAAATACCCATTTCAGTCATGTTTGGTACCACATCTCTGTAGCCCCAGCATTCAAGAACCTGAAGTAGGAAGACTACAAATTTTAAGACAGCTTATGTAATAAGGCCCTGTCTCAAATACATACATTTATGTATAGTGTGAATATGTATGTATGCATAAGTGTATATGTGGAGATATACACTGTTTCAGGATTATCTATTCTACTATCCCATCACCGAAAGAATTGAGCTTTTTTTTTTTTTCAAAAAAAAAAAGATTTATTTATTATGTATACAGTGTTCTGTCTGTGTGTGTGCCTACAGACCAGAAGAGGGCACCAGATCTCATTATAGATGGTTGTGAGCCACCATGTGGTTGCTGGGAATTGAACTCAAGACCTCTGGAAGAATAGTCAGTGTTAACCTCTGAGCTACCTTTCCAGCCCCGAGAACTGAACTTCTTAACTGTTGTCACCTTGTACAATTCCTTTGCCTTTTTAATAACAATAATTTGCAAGAGCCTAAGTATTCTTTCAGAATTTGCCCTCTGGGTCCCAGATGCCTTTGGAAGCATTGTTTCATTTCCTCTTCACAACTGTGCAATGTACACAAAGAAAGTGTTATCTTATAGATAATGAGAGTCCCAGTGCCCACAGTCACATGGCTAGCAAATAAGATAGTGAGACCCAGGATTCTGGTCCTATAGGCCCTAGTGGGCACTGGATGGATGGCTGGATAGATAGATAGATAGATAGATAGATAGATAGATAGATAGATAGATAGATAGATAATTACCATGTGTTGCATGTGTTGATTCAAATCAAAGTATACACCCACAGGGCTGGGGAAAGAATATGAGAATATGTCATCTTCCAAGATGGCCCCAACTGTGAATACTCCATTCCATTGTCCATAGGAACCCACTTGTGCTTTGACGATTTAGCTCTCAAAACATGGTCATTGTAACTATTGGGCTAAACAAAGTCTACAGTTCCAGATACTCAGAGGCTGAGAGTAGAAGATTGCTAATTCAAGACTAGTCAGGGCAACATCATGAGAGCCTGTCTTAAATTAAAAAGAAGGTTGAGGGAACTGGAGAGACAGCTCAAGGGTTAGGAGCATATATTGTTCTTAAAGAGGACCTGAGTTCAATTCCCAGCACCCACACCAGGCAGCTCACAACTATCTGTAACTCTAACTTCAAAGGATCTGATGTCCCCCCACCTGACCTCATACACATACTTCACTTATACATAAGCAATAATGGCTATTTTTTTTTTTAAGAAGAGGGCTGGGGATATGGCTCAATGGCAGAGCACTTGCCTAGCATGCACAGAGCCCAAGATTCCGTCCCCATTACCACGGGCAGAGGACAAAACCTGTCAGACTAATTGGTGAAATTATTTACTGCAAGAAAAGCAACAAACTCTGTATTAAAAATAATATAGTCTCAAAAACAGCTCCACAGAGGTTACCCACTTAAAAGGGCACCTCCTGGAAATCCCAGATTTCTATCTAATGCCCCAAATAATCACCATTAACAGTTACACACACACACACTTTTATATTTTCTCTAATATATATAGTTTTTCTTTTTTAACCAAATGAAACCATACCATGGACTTACGTAACTGTTCTTTGGTCTCTTATCACTATCTTGGATTCTTTTGCAGTCTTCCTGATTGTTTTCCTGGATTATCTGCATAATAATAGTCTACTATAAAGTGTGTCTGTCTGTCTTTCCTTGTGCAACTATATTGGCTGGGTTGTAAGCTGCACGATGTTTTTTTTTTGTTTGTTTGTTTGTAGCTTTGGATCCTGTCCTGGAACTAGCTCTTGTAGACTAGACTGGCCTCGAACTCACAGAGATCTGCCTGCCTCTGCCTCCCGAGTCCTGGGATTAAAGGTGTGTGCCACCACGGCCCGGCAATGTTTTCATTACCTATATAATAATGTACCAACTCAGACACCCACCCAGCACACAGAAGGAAACACCCAGGCCAAGGCTGAGGGGTGTTTTCCAATCCCTTCCAGATCACAGGTGGCTACCCACATCTCCCTCTCCAGTGTCAGCCTTTCTTTTTAACTCTCAGATCTTTGAAATCTTTTGATTCTTCTCCTCAGCCAAGCAGCATTTCCTCTGCCTTCCCCTTCCAGCCTGGGACCTGTCATTTCTGAACAAGATTGTCTCTCTCCCATTTCCACCGCCCCTGCTTCTGTAGACCAGGGTTTCTTCCTTCCTCCGTCCACCCTCTTTCCAGTCTGTCTTCTCCCCAGCAGCCTCCCACAGCCCAGCTGATGAGCACCGTCTTCCCCCAGCCATGTGGGGTGTATGTTTGCTTACCCAGTGAGGTCGTCCTCGCCTTCACCTCCTTGCTTGTTGACATCCCCACCTCCACAGAGCCTGCCGTTGGCATGGCGGTTGTTATGGGGTCATCGTGGGTAACCAAACTCTGAAGAGACACAGTTTTGCTGCCAACAACTGTAAGTCTGTAGTTGGCAACTCAGAAAGGCTGGCTCAAGGATCTTGCTGCCAATAAATAACCGAGGATTAAGCCAGCTCTTGCCCTCACCTCCCAGTGGGTACCACTTTCATTTCCTATCACTCTTGGGCATCTAGCATGGACCACTCAGAACACTTCACTGATGTTTCCAACCCTCGGGACATGTGGCTGGCAGCTCTAATTGGGCTCTGGGATGCGGGGCAGGGGAGGAATAGGTGCAGAAGGAGAAAGGAGTGCTGTCTGGTGCTTAGGATCCCAACCTTGAGCTCAGAACACCCTCTCTGCTCTTGGTCCATCCATCCAGTGGCCTCACATCTCCCTCTGCCTGCAGGAATGAAGACCAGGGCCTCAGGGACTTTCCACCAGCAGGGGCTAGAAGATCTGACACAAGACCGAGGGACACGGGAACTGCAGATGGTTGTGAAATCCAAGATTAGCATTTCCATCCACCCCAGGGTGTGTGTGTGTGGGGGTGTCACTAGCTCCTCTCACCCTTATTGTCTTCTTTGTCCCCAGCAGGCTCATGATCCAGGACAGTTCACCTCTAAACACCTCCAAGTTGCCTGTGCTCTGACTGCAACTCCTCTCTGCTGCAGGTTCCCTGAGACAGTGGTCCCTACCCACTGCCTTCCTGCCTCTCCAGCTGCTGAGATGATTCATGTGACTTTTGACCTCCTGACACTCAGGCCTTTCTCAAGGCTTCCTAGGTACCCTATCACTGAAATGCTGATGGAGCTCCCAGTATAAGTGTGTGTGTGTGTGTGTGTGTGTGTGTGTGTGTGTGTGCGCGTGCGTGCGCGCGTGTGTGAGAGGCTGGCTCGTCAGCTGAGCCCCAGGGAGGCTCATATTAGAAGTGCATACTGTCATGCCCCCCCCCTTTTACCACCAGTGCCGGGGATTGAACTCAGGTCCTCACATTTGTGAGGTGAAGCATTTTACCCATTGAGCTGTCTCTTCCCCCCTCAAGCAAGACTCCTTTTTAACGCGGTCTCTGATGACTCTGTGTGATCTCCACCTCTCCAAGTCCTGAGCAGTCTCCTTAGCCAGCCCTCATCATCTCTCTCCCCAGGAGTCTCACCTGATTGGTCTGCGCTGAAATCACCACCTCCAGGCGCACTTCCACTAGCCCAGTGTCTCCTCCCACCATCCTCAACACAGGCTGTGTAGCTCTTCCAACAGCTGTAGCGAGGTAACCCCCAGATGTCTCAATGCCTCCAAGCAGCAGCCCTCTCGGGAATAACCAGAGCAGTGTCCCTCAGCTAGGTACTCTGAGGTTTCAAGCCCACTGTTCTTTGAATCTCCCAACTCCACATCCCAGGAATCTACATCCTGTGGTTTCACCCAGATGACTGGCTCCTTCTACTCTCACTCCTGCCTCTTCCTCGATTATCTGGGTGCTAGGTGGCCCAATTCTGTAGACATGCCATGGGCCATTATCAGTCATCATCAGTCCACTCTGTCACGTAACCCGTGATGAAGAGCTCCCATCCTTATCCTTACATTCATCCCCTGGGATCCTCCTATTCAAGTTTAACTTTACTATTCAAGGTGTCTACTCCGCCATTGGGTCTGGTTGATCTGCTCTGTTTTCCCATGTATTTATTTAGCTATACCAACAGAATACTGCTGTGGACATCTTCGCCCTGCAGTCAGAGCACAGAGAACTTAGCAGGGACTGGCAAATTCAAGCTCAGGGCAAGACAAAAAGACCAGCAAGTGAGATACCAAGGAAGGTCCGTATTAGAAGGTTGAAGGCCCCAGGGTGACCACACCCAACCCTTTTTCACTTAGACTGGACTATGAATCACCAGTTTTACTTCCTCAGTGAGGTGCCGTGCCTGCAGCCATTCCAGAAATCCTTCTCTATGGTTGAGTCCCCTAAGGCATCGGTCAGCCCCTCAGTGTCTGGCCGGGTGCAGTGACCTGCTTTCCTCCTCACGGAGTGGAAGAAGCAGCAGCCCTCAGCCAGCCCAGAGGTGTCAGCTTCTCTTCTCGCCCAGCCAGCTGCGCTGCACCTCGAGTCAGGTGCTGCCCAGGGCTCCGACTTCCTGGGAGGGAGAAGCAGAGCTGACATTCTCACTAGAGAAAGGGTGGGCCTGCCCCTCCTCTGCTCATGACCCGCTCAAAGGCAGCCAGCCGGAGTTTGCCAGGGAGCTCCTGCTGGCGACATTTTGATCATCCTAAGCCTTTGCTAAGTGCCATCAACACGCTGACTTAAGTGGTAAAGGATGCCGGGCTGATGTGGGCTGTGGGGGTGGAGGAGAAGACGAACAGGAGGAGGAAGCAGATGGAGAGAGGCGCGAGAAGAAAAGAACACATGGAACCAGGCTCCTTGACTAGACTCTGGTTTCTCCTGCCCTACCCGCACCGTCCTGTGTGGCCAGCCGCTCATCTGTTGACACCTTAGTTGTTTCCCAGCCTCTGCACCCCACCGGAATCAGCCTGCACAGTCTTCCAAGCCACTGTTTTCTATCATTGCCTAGGGGACACAAGCCAGTGGCTTTGTCTAGCCAGGGCTTTCCATGACTGGGCCTCCTATCCGTTGGCTTTATTTTCCATTGCTTCACAGGGGAAAATGTCGACTGTGCCCAGCCTGGCTTGTCATTGCCACCACTCCCTCCTGTGCACTGAAGCAGCCGTGCATGGTTACTTAGCAAAAGGCAACCTTAGCATTGTTTCATCTTGGTGGTTTCTCCCATAATCATTCACTGAGTACTGCCATTCATAAAACTGGAAAAAGGTTAACTTTCTCAGAAATCTTACTGCTTCTCAGCCTTCCCCCTGGTTCCTTCCCTCTAGTAATCTCAAACAATGGTGAAGCTACCTGAATTCTGCAGGTACGAACCCAAGGCTCAGAAGAGACCGGCTGCTCCCAAGCTGGAAGAATCCTGGGCCAGAGAGTTGCAGGCTCAGCTCAGGACCTTTTCAGTCCACAGGTCAAGGTCATCCCACTTTACCTGACTAAAGTGAAAACCATATGCGCTTGAGAGCGTGGGCCATCCTCACTTTCTGTGTTTGGCAAATAGTGAACACATTAGTGTCTTCGTCTATGCAAGCCGCTGAAACAGGATTCCACAGACCTGTGGTCTGTAAGCAACAGAAATGTATTGCTCACAGGAAGCTGGGAAGTTCAAGAGCAGGATGCCCACAAATTGGTGTCTAGCGAAGGGCCATCCTCTCTCTGGTCTACTTTGTTCACATGATAGAGCCCGAGGGATCTCTTTGGGAGTCTCTTCTAAGAGTACTGATCCTATGCACGAAGGTTCCACCCAATGGTCTAATCACCACCCTAAAGTCCTGCTTCTTGATGACACCACGTTTGGACTCAGGCTCAACACATGACTTCTGAGGAGCATAGTCTATTGCAGATGGGTTATGACTACTCTCTCAAAAAAAAAAAAAAGAAAAGAAAAGAAAAGCAGCACTAGGTAAGTAGTTAAGCTGCTGTTTTCGGGGTTTTTTTTAGATTTATTTATTATGCATACAATGTTCTGTTAACATATATACACCAGGAGGCACCAGATCTCATTATAGATGGTTGTGAGCCACTGTGTGGTTGCTGGGAATTGAACTCAGGACCTCTGGAAAAGCAGCTAATGCTCTTAACCTCTGAGCCATCTCTCCAGCCCCTCGTTGTTGTTTTTTTTAGTGTTTTCTTTATTATTTATTATGTGTACAGTGTTCTGCCTGCATGTACACATGCAGCCCAGAAGAGGGCACCAGATCTCATTACAGATTGTTGTGAGCCACCATGTGGTTGCTGGGAATTAAACTCAGGACCTTTGGAAGAGCAGTCAGTGATCTTAACCTCTGAGCCATCTCTCCAGCCCCTGTTTTAGTTTTAATTTACAGGATTGTGTGTGTGTGTGTGCATGTGCGTGTGTGTATGTGTGTGTGCATGTGCGCGTGTGTATGTGTGTTGCCTGTTATTGAACCCGTGTCTTCACACCAGTGGGATAGGCAAGCACCCTGAACAACAACATCCTCACCTACCCCTCAGGTTCAGCGTAGAGATGAGACGACCAGAGTTGAGGATGTAGTTCAGTTGGTAGAGTGCTGGCTCAGCTTGTGCAAAGCCTCAGATTCAATCTCAGTCTCCATACCAAATAAACTGGGCTGAGTGGGATGGGCCTCTAGCATTCTGTAATCCTCTAGTAATCCTAGCATTCTGGACATGGAGGCAGGAGGTCATCCTCCACGGGCGTAGTTCAAGACCAGCCAGGGTTATATAAGACCCTGTCTCAGAAAAATAAAATTACTTTCCTCCCCCTTAATCTGAGATTTTTAAAAAAACTATGTACAAGTGTTTTAGCCTGTATGTATGTCTGTGTACCCAGTGTGCTATGTCTGAGGAGGTCAGAAAAGGGTGTCAGCTCTGGAACTGGAGTTCCGAGAACTGTTAGCCACCAGGTGGGTGCTGGGAATGGAATACAAGGCCTCTGGAAGAGCAATCCTCGTGCTCGTAACTGCTAAGTTATCTTTCCAGCCCAATGTTGTCCCTTTGACAACAGCACAATGCTGTCCTAGAAAGTATTTGATAAGGTTGAAAACAGAGAGCAGGGTATGTGAGACTCTGCAGTTCCTAGCTGGAGCCTTCTCATCAGCCATCGAAAGGCTGCAGTGTAGCCCACTTTTATAGCAGATACTATAAAAGTATCTGCTACTTTTTTCTCGTGAAGGATGTGTGATTACTGTTATCAGCAGACAGAATCATGACAACATTTTGTAATGTAATTTCATGATTTATATATTATGTTTTATGATGCTATTTTGACAGTTACTAAAAGGCTTTATAGCTGGAAAGTCGCTCTATTGGGATGGGAGGTGGAAACATCTCCCCCACCCTTGCATTCCTCTCTCATCTTATTCACGGTGAGGCTGTGCTAGACAGGGGTGGTGTTAACTCAAAGGGGCTGCCTATTACCTGCCATTATTACCTTTGAATGTCCAATCACCTCCTGCATCCCAGAGTCCCATTGTTTATGCCCCGTCTTTGAAGTCTAGATTTATTTTCTTAATTTCTAAACTTTTTGGTTTGTTTTTTTTTAATATACTTCTTTTTTAAAAATATTTATTTATTTATTATGTATACAATATTCTGCCTACACATATGCCTGCAGGCCAGAAGAGGGCACCAGACCTCATTACAGATGGTTGTGAGCCACCATGTAGTTGCTGGGAATTGAACTCCAGACCTTTGGAAGAGCAGGCAATGCTCTTAACCGCTGAGCCATCTCTCCAGCCCTGGTTTAGTTTGTTGAGACAGGGTTTCTCAGCTCTGGCTGTCCTGGAACTCACTTTGGAGACCAGTCTGGCCTCGAACTCACAGAGATCCTCCTGCCTCTGCCTCTGAGCTTCCCCAGCTTAATTTCTAAACTATTAAGTATAAACATAGCATTGCAGGGATAACTGTGTTCTGTAAACTCCCTGTTAACACTGGTCCCTCCTCCTCAGCCCAGGGCAGCTCCTGCCACCCTGAGACAGAGTGCCTTGCGTTGCCCTGCTCTTGCCTACCGGGTCCCTCTAGGAAGGCAACAGTGGAAAAATAGGAATCTGTAAACCCCATGGGCACCACAGTTCAGCTCCTCTCGCTCAGTCACAGATTCCTGATCGCTGGGTTTCCCTGGCCAGGTGGCATCCGGATTGTCAGGGGAGCAAATGGTCACCTACATAAGAAGGAGTGACAGTACCACATGAGATGAGCCATCTTAAGGTGAGCCTGCGGCAGCAGGTAGACTCTGAAATGGGATGAGTTGTTAAAGGTATAAAGGAAAAAATAATGAAGTACCAAAGAGGAAAAATACAAAAAGCAGGACTAGGGCCTAGTTCTTATCCAGACCATGGAAGCCATCGCCACTGTCAGTAAACCCCCAAAGAGGGCTCCTTCCTTGTAATGAGGCCAAGTTCACAGTCTGCAAAGCAGAACTGGCCAGAGCCCCCACTTGTATATAGCTTAACTCTAATCTGATCAGGTTGGGGTGCGAAGCTCTTCTCAGTTTAGCAATGGCAGAGTATTCCTGTGCTTTAAGATGGAGAGTTCTACCTCCAAGTCCCAACAAGCGCTTTGTGGTTTTGATGCTAGGATCTCATGTTTGCTGGACAAGTGCTGTTGAGCTACATCCCCAAACCCACACAGGCAGCCTGGTAAGAAATGAAATAAAGAAAATACCAGAGTGCATTCAATAGTGTAAGTATTCTTTCCTGAAAATTGTGTTATAGGTGTGTGTCTGTCTGCAGGTGCAAACTGTTGATGAAATAAAATGTATTTCTTAGTGTGGGTGGAGGCTGAAAAAGTTTTTAAAATATTGGTTTAAAGGAAAATATCCATGTCTCAAATATTATCCAATGTTATCCAAATATTATCAGAGCTGTGTCTTGAGCTAGCAGAAAGAGAAAAACAAAATTTGGCTCCTGCACCTGGAAAGCTCTGGTTGGAGGTGGCGTGGGGGGACAGGATGTCAAAACCACAGTGTCTGAGGGGTGTCACAGGAGAAACCACCGCCTTTGGGCCCCGGTGGCTGGTCCTGACACTGGCTGTGGGAGGAAGGAAAAAAGTATGTTCCTGATGAAGCATGGATACAAAGCCACAGCCCAGGCCCGTGGCTGGAGCTGTTACCAGGACCTTGGCATTGGTACTGAGGAGGGCTACAAGAGCACTGGGAGCGGACAGGAATGAAAAGAACAAAAGGGAGCAGATACTGGCTTTATCTTCTTGGAGACGTGGGTACCGTGTGTTTGTTTGAAAGAGAAGGGTGTGGAGCAATAGAGGATGGCGACTTGGAGGCCAGATGTTGCCTTTGTTCCCACCCCAAGGCTTTTTCAGACTTACCTCAATAATGATTGTGATTAAGATGCAGGAGACAGTGAGCCCATGGTCTGATGGGAATTCCCTACATTTAGATTTTCTTCTTATGTCTTGCTGTCTGCCTAGACCCAGGCTGACCTCTGTCTGGCTTTCAGGCTCAGCTTAGTCCTTTGCCCTATGAAGCCTTCCTGCTTTCTCTTCTCACTTTTTGTTTGCCCTGCCGAGCCCCAGCACAGCTAGGGGAGGGGAAGGGGGGGATAGAGGAGGAAGGGTTTCCTGTCACACCTGGGGTTACAGCCAGGTTGGCTGCGGAGAAACAGCAGGATGGAGAACTCTGATCTCCTGCTTTGCAAACGGGGCGTGGCCTGTCTTCCTACTTCTGCTTCTCGGCACTGACACCAGAGAGGAAGAAAAGAGTGAGACCAACCAAAGGAGCGAGCACTTTCTCTCTCCTTTATGCAAAAACACGTTTTCAACATACAGAGTGCTGTGTATCTGTCTTTCCCTAGGTCGTCATGAGCCAGTCATTGGAAAGGGGCAAGGCAAATACCCATCACGCAGGACTAGGATGTGGAGACAGGAACTTAATAACTATATAACTATACTCCAGCCTCATGTGGGCTTCTTCCTCTTATGAGCCTGGGAACTCTGAGAGGTCACCGGAAAGTCATATTTGATTGTATACATAAGGGATACATATACAATTGTATTACATATAATACCTACTCTTCACTCCCTGCCCAAGCTCCCGCCTTGCTCTCAGTGAGTTCCGCTGTTTGGATTTCCCTCCTCTTTTTTTTTTTTTTTTTCCTGTACCTGTCAGAATCCTACCAATAAGGATTATCTCAAATTCCTTATCTTTCAGGAAAAGAGCTCTCGGAATTCATAGAATCCTATTGGCACTGAAGTATTTATGGGTAGTAAAAGGAATCGTTGGTCCCCTGCTGTGTGATCTCATGATGTTAAATGTTTGTCCCTGAGCTCACTGATTCCTGGAACCTGGGGGACACTGAACTCATCCTCTGTGCCTGCCCCAGAGAGGAGTATGTAATGGGGTCTCAGGACTGAGCTCTCGCATCAGTCGGACAGAAAATCTGGCTTCAGTTGTGGGGACCTTTAGAAGGCTTGAAACAACCATGATGCATCTCTGCCCTTGTCAAAGTAGTCACAGCACCAGTCACTCAAGGAAATGACAGAGATTAAATTAATTTTTAATTAATTGTTTCATGCATAATAAAAGTTTTATTATAAAATGATAAGATGGCGGTCAAAGAACTTTTTTAAAGTATTTTTATTTCTATTTTTTTTTTAAATTTGATTTTAGGGTCCTCCATCTCCTTCCAAATTTTATTTCATTAATTTCGCAGTGGCTCCTAACGTAGGTCAGAACAAAGGCTCTGTGTAGAGAGTACTGTTCCCGCTTCATCCACTTATCCTTTCCATCCTTTCTCTGCCATGCCCTGCAGGTAGCTAATCTCATTAGTCTCCGCTTTCTTTGTCTTCTTTCTATTTCTGTTCCTTTTTCCTTGAACAAATAGGTACACGCCGCTTACTTCTTCCCCCAGGAGGTATTCTTGAGGTAATTTCTTCAAGATTAGTTTTTCAGGACTGCCTCGCCACCTCCACCTCTACCTCCGCTACTACCTCGGCCACCTTCTGTGTCTGCTGGCTGGGAGGAGCTGGACAAGCAAGAGCCCATGACAAAGGGATTTGTTACGTGTTAATCCTCGCTGGAGTTAGTCATAGCAACAAGGAAATGACATTCTTCCCAGGGCTCTATTCCAGATACAGGCCTGAGACCTAGAGGTGTAGCCCTGTGAGCTGTCGTGTAGCTGTAGCACAATCCCAGCTACTCCGAAGGGGGCTGAGGCTAAGGAAACATCCACAGCCGAGCGCTGGCCTGCTCATTCTCCTGGAGGGTGACACAATGCCAAAACACGCTGACTTCTGAAAAGCCACTCCTAAGATCTCTGCCAGCACATGCAGCATCCATGAGACCTGCACACGCGGCAGGAGAACCATGCTCTGTGCCTGTGCTGGCTAGTTTTATGTCAACTTGACACAGGCTGAAGTCATCGGAGAAGAGGAAACCTCAATTAAGAAAATGCTTCCGTAAATTCAGGCTGTAGGCAAGTCTGTCGGGGCATTTTCTTTATCGGTGATTGACACAGGAGGGTCCAACCTGTTGTAGTGATGCCATCCCTGGGCTGGTGGTCCTGGGTTCTCTAAGAAAGCAGTCTGCGTCAGGCAGTGGTGGAGTATGCTTTTAATCCCAGCACTCTGGAGGCAGAGGTAGCTGGATCTCTGTGAGTTTGATGCCAACTTAGTCTACAAGAGCTAGTTCTAGGCCTGCTACACAGAGAAACCCTGTCTTGAAAAAAACAAAAAGAAAAAAAAAAAAGCAGTCTGAATAAGCCATGAGGAGCAAGCCAGTAAGCAGCACCCCTCCATGACCTCTGCATCAGCTCTGCCCCCAGGTTCCTGCCCTGCATGAGTTCCTGCCCTGCATGAGTTCCTGCCTTCACTGCTTTTGATGATGAACTGTTCTATAGAACTGTGAGTGAAATAAGCCTTGTCCTCCCCAAGTTGCTTTTGGTCATGGTGTTTCATCACAGTAGTAGAAACCCTAATTAAGAGTGGAAAAACCTCTACCCGTTTTCCTTATGAGCTTTGAGGATTGAAGATGGGCAATCCTCTGGATCCTTACAGTCCCATTTCAAGGAGTGTATAACATGTCTAGGGACGCTAATTTAAGTTACAGGGAGTTAGCCAAAGGAGTGGAGTGCCACTGACGGAGGTGTTGGTTGGAAAAAGCAGGAGCGGGGAAGATTCTTGCCTTGAAGTCAAGCTGTCCACAGTGGGTTCGGAGCCTATGACTCACCAAGGAAAAGGAGTGTCCTGTGTCCTAGGGGAGGCTGCTTTCTCCAAACAAGAGTTCTTTGGCCAAGGAAGGAAATGAGGCAATCTAAGATTAATCAGTGGCCGCTAGTCAGACAGATCTAGAAGTCCAAGCCATGCCCAGCTACTTCTGCTGAATATTCATTCACCCTTTACCCCAAGGAACCAGGACTTGAACATGCCAGGCTCTAGTGAGAGAGAATGGAGCCCTTCTTGGGTAAGTGGCTCCTTTCTCTGGGCTTTAACTTTTCTCTTCTATTAAGTAAGGAGATAATTGGTAACCAGTGATGCAACTCAGTCATGGCTTCCTTCCTTCCTTCCTTCCTTCTTTCCTTCCTTCCTTCCTTTCTTCCTTCCTTCCTTCCTTCCTTTCTTCCTTCCTTCCTTTCCTTCCTTCCTTCCTTTTTCTTCCTTCTTTCTTTAATCAAAAATTGTTGATACAAGATATTTTGTTCATATACTTTTCCTCTCCAACTCCTCCAAAATCTTCCTCAATTTTTAAAAGTAATTTTATAGGTTTGTTTGTTTGTTTTGCCTGTATATATGTGTATCTATGTCTCTTGTGTGTGCCTAATGTCCCAGAAGGCCAAAAGAGTCCATCAGATCCCCTGGGACTGGAGTTACAGATGGTTGTGGGTTGTGAGCTGCCATGTGGGTGCTGGGAGTCATATCTGGGTCCCCTGGAAGTGCAGCCAGTGCTCTTAATCACTGATCCATCTCTCCAGCTACCACCACCACCACCACCACCAGCCGTATTTCTTGTCATTCAGGCAATAGTAGGATTGAGATGTTTTTTTTTTTTTTTTTTTTTTTTTTTTTTTTTGGTTTTTCGAGACAGGATTTCTCTGTGGTTTTGGAGCCTGTCCTGGAACTAGCTATTGTAGACCAGGCTGGTGAGATGTTTCTTCACAAGCCTCACCGCCCTCATGTAACAGAGCTGCCTCTATCTCTATCTTACTCTAAGACAGCTTCACAATGTAGGCCCCCACCTGCCCTTTGAAGTTACTTGAAATGCCAGTTTGTAGACTTCGAGCAACAAAGCCCCTCCCACCTCTGAGGCTCTGGGAGTCTATGCCTTAGAGAAGCGGATTCTGAACTGTGAATGGAAACAGTGAGTACCCTGCATTGGGATGAGAGACCCATGAGCCTTCAGTCCAGGATCCTAGATGGGGGACTGTGGCAGGGTGCCAGTGCCGGGCATCTGCCAGGCTTCGGGAGAACTCAAAACAACCTCCTTGTGCATCCTGTTTCTCTGGAGCTGCTGCCAGCAAGTGGGCACCGTGCCCAAGCTTCAGTGGGCAGTGAGGGGGCTAGGTGCCCATCTGCCCTGTTGCCTAAACCAGTGGCCAGGGAAGATGGTGCCTAAGCTCAGACTGCCCTCTGCTGGGGAGTTGTAAAATGAGGCGCAGATGGAGCCCTTCTGCTTTCCTGCCACCTCCCAAGGAAGACTTGGACCTCTCCTTGTAGTTGGTATCCATGGTGGGGCCTCAGATCCAGGCCCACAGGCTGCATGACAGGATGCTGAGTCAGAGTCTCCCCCAAGCCCGCCTCAGGTGTCACATCATTAGTCAACAGTTGATTTTTTTTTAATTAGGCCTGTTTTTCTTCTCACTTTCTACGCTGGTTAGCTTGAACTTGACCATTGCTTTAGTTGTTTGGCAATAGGGAAACCCAGTTGAGAAAAATGCCTCCGTCCAGGTTGATGTGAACGGGGGGGGGGGGGGGGGGGGGGGGNGGGGGGGGGGGGGGGGGGGGGGGGGGGGGGGGGGGGGGGGGGGGGGGGGGGGGGGGGGGGACGGTGCTACCCCTGGGTAGAAGGTCTTGAGCTGTATCAGAAGGTAGGATGAACAGGCATGAGAAGCAAGCCAGCGAGCAGCCATCCTCCGTGGCCTCTGCTTCAGTTCCTGTCTCTAGGCACCTGCCCTGATGTCCCTCAGTGATAGAGTGTGACCTGAGAGCTGTAAGAGAAAATTAACTGTTTCTCCCCGAGTTGATTTTGGTCATGCTGTTCATTACAGCAATAGAAATCCCAAGGCATGAACTTTCCTAATCAGTAGTGAGCGCAGTCGTTAATCTTCTTTGTCAGATTGCATAAATTTAGACTTACCATGGAATCACACACCCCTGGCTGTGTCTCTGAGGACGTCTCCAGAAAAGTTGAACTGGGTGGCTAAGAGCACTGACTGCTCTACCAGAGGTCTTGAGTTCAATTCCCAGCAACCCATGGTGGCTCACAGCCATCTATAATGAGATCTGGCATCCTCTTCTGGCGTGCGGGCACACATGGAAGGAATGCTGTACACATAATAAATAAATCTTTAAAAATTAAACAGAGAAAAGAAATAAAACAAGATGCATAAATCCCATAACATAAGAGACACATAAAACCCAAGACAACATAACTCCTCCAGAAATTACTATTCCTATAGCAATGGTATTTAGCAAGAATGAATTAGATGAGATCCCAGACAGAGAATTCAATGTTATAAGTATATTCAAAGAAATCAAAGAACGTAAACTTTTGCCTGAGAACACAAATAGCTGAATGAGATAAGGAAGTGATGTGGGATGGAAGAGAGATTCAACAGAGAAATAGAAACACTGAGAAAAATCCAACCTGAAATACTAGAAATAGAGAACACGTGAAATCCAATTTAAAAACTCTGGGGACGTCTCACCAGAAGAACCAATTAAGGAGAGAACAGAGTACTGGAGCCCTTCAGCATGGTAAATGAACTGGAACAATCAAATAAGGACAATGATAAGCTAATAAGAAGTGAGTGAGAATTCCAAGTCACCTTCAGTACCATGAAAAAAACAAGTCTACTGATGACCAGGGTAGCAGAAGGAAAAGAGCGTATTCCCAAAGGCATAAAAAACATTTTAAAAAGAGAATCATTACAGAAGCTGGAGAGAGGGAGAGGGAGAGGGAGAGAGAGAGAGAGAGAGAGAGAGAGAGAGATGGCTGGCTCTGTGGTTAACAGCATGTATTAATCTTGCAAAAGACCAGGGTTCGGGTCCCAGCACCCACATGAGGACTCAAAAGCATCTATAACTAATTCCAGGGAATCCAATGGCCTATTTTGAATTCTGTGGTCTTCTGCACACGTGATGTGGTACACACACATATATTACATAAATAAATAACTTTTAAAAAATAACAAAAATATCCTAGAGTTGGTAAAGGAGGTGCAATCCAAACATAGGGGCATTTGAGACGCCAAACAGAGAAGGCCAAAAAAGAATTACCATCTCATATTGTAATTTTAATTAAAACACTAAATATACAGAACAAAGAAACCATATTGAAAGTAGCAAGATAGAAACACCAAGTCAAATATAAAAGAAGACCCATTAAAATAGTAGCAGATTTGTTAATACCTTAAAAGCCACGATGGCCTGAACAGGTATTTCAAGATACAGTTTTGAAAAACAAAAATTGCCAGCATGGACTATTATACCCAGCAAAACTAGCTATTTGGTATAGTTGAAGGAGAAATAAAAACTTTCCATGATAAAAATAGGCCAAGGAATTTACTTAGCACTACAGAAATACTTGAATGATCCCTTTGAACTGAAAAGAAATATTCATCATGAGATCACAGGAAAAAAAAATAAATCACACCAGAATAATAAAGTAAGAGAGAAAGAGGGGGAAAAACCACTACTACAGTGGTTAAAAAGAAAATGGCCTTCAAAGGGAGTGGGACTATTAGGAGGCGTGGCCTTGTGGAGTAGGTGTGTTCTTGTAGGAAGTGTATCACTGTGGAGGCTGGCTTGGAGGTCTTATATATGCTCAAGATACCACCCAGTGTCCCAGACTACTTCCTGTTGCCTGCATATTACCATGCAGCAGCTCCTTCTCCAGCACCATGTCACCCTGCACACTGCTATGCTCCCCACCATGATGATAATGGACTAAACTTCTGAAACTTTAGCCACCACTTCAGCTAAATGCTTTCCTTTATAAGAGTTGCCATGGTTGAGGCTGGAGAGATGGCTCTGTGGTTAAAAGCATTAGCTGCTCTTCCAGGGGTCCTGAGTTCAATTCCTAGCAACCACATGGTGGCTCACAACCATCTGTAATGAGATCTAGTGCCCTCTTCTGCTGTGTATGAAGACAAAACATTCATGTACAGAAAATATGTAAACAAATCTTAAAAAAAAAGACTTGCCATGGTTATTGGTTATGGAGTCTCTTCATAATAATAGCAACCCTAACTAAGACAACTACCAAATAAACAAAATGAAGAGAGTCCATACACACTTTTCAATAATAAGATTACTAATGGTCTCAATTTCTCAATACAGGAGGCCCCTCACCACAGAAGACAGCTACAACCTTAGCATGGAATCATGGGGGAACTGTTGTAAACAAATAAACCTAGAAACAAGCAGATGACACTGTTCTAATAGCTACAAAATAGACTTCATACTGAAACAATGAGAAGACACAAAAGTCACTTTATGCTGAAGAAGGGAATGACCTATCAGGGGGACATTACAACTGCTAAGCAGAAGTGCTCCGAACACAGGTGTGCCCAGTCTCCTGAAGTAGATACCATTAATAAAGCTGATGCTAACACAAAGAAGTGATTCTGTGAAAAATGTAAACAAAATGTAGTATCTTTTCTATCAAAAGTTTAATGGCCAAAACTCCATTAAAATGTGTGTGTTTTTTTTTTAAAGATTTTATTTATTACATATACAATACAGTGTTCTGCCTCCATGTCAGAAGAGGGCACCAGATCTCATTGTAGATGGTTGTGAGCCACCATGTGGTTGCTGGGAATTGAACTCAGGACCTCAGGAAGAACAGTCAGTGTCCTTAACCTCTGAGCCATCTCTCCAGCCCTAAAATGTGTTTTAAAGAATTAACATGCCAGAAACACAAATTCCTTCAGGGACAATGCTTCTTAGAACCCAAAGATGTTCTCAAGGTAGCACTTTCTGCTTGGAATTGCATTCTGCTTGTTGGCTGCTTGTTGCTTTAAAGCAGACAAATTCAGGAATGTGAGCCCAAGCTCAGACCTCTCAGAGTGAGGGACAGGGCCCCTATGCTTGACTTGGCTATGTACCCCTCGAAAGAAAGAAATCTTTTTGCCTTGCTACAATGCTTTGGATTGTGAGATCACTTTCTTGAGACCCAAGACCTATTTCTTACAACTTCAAAATTCCATGGAACTTTCTTCAAAATACATCATATATTTGCATTCACAGCAAGTCTTTTATTATTATTATTATTGATTTTATTGAGCTCTACATTTTTCTCTGCTTTCCTCCCTGCCTCTCCCCTCCCCGTGGTAAAATGCTCCCAATTTACTCAGGAGATCTTGTCTTTTTCTACATTCCACATAGATTAGATCCATGTATAATCTCTCTTAGGGTCCTCATTGTTATCTAGGTTCTCTGGGATTGTGATTTGTAGGCTGGTTTTCTTTGCTTTATGTCTAAAAGCCATATGAGTGATTACATGTGATAATTGTCTTTCTGGGTCTGGGTTATCTCACTCAATATGATGTTTTCTAGCTCCATCCATTTGCCTGCAAATAAGACAAAATTTGGGAGTAACTAAAAGTATATAATTACAAATTATTAAGTAATGAAAACTATTTTATTTCTTTTTTTTTTCATTGAGTCAAAATACCTGACAGGATCACTTTAGAGGAAGAAAGGTTTATTTCCTCTGTTCAATGGGGGACGGGACATGGTGGCTGGGGCTCCTTCTGTGGTGGTCCAAACTTGTGTTGTTCTCTGTTCTGTTTTGTTTTGCTTTATTTTTCTCCATATACCAGAAAGCAAAGAGATAAAATCAGAAAGGTGAAGGAGGCTATGACCCTCAATGCCCACTGCAGCAACACACTTCCTCCAGCTAGACTCCAACTCCTAAAGGTTCCTCAGCCTCTCAGAACAGTGCCCCCATCTGGGGATCAAGTGAACACACACATGAGCCTCGGGGGGACATTTTATGTTCAAACCATCACTAAGGGTAGTAGGTGTCTTTCCTCCCTACCCTTTCCAGATTTGCACCTAGAGGTACGGACGGCCCTTGGGCTGCATTCCATACAAGTTAGAACAGCCTGGAAATGTGTGCTCTTACAGCGTCAGCATGAACGACAATTAGAATAATATATTTGGTTCCAACTTGCAGATAAGCAAACAAGCTCTCACCTACAGGATCTTTAATGCCTGTGTGTGGCTCATTTTACTGGAAATTGCATTTTAGATAATGGGTTTCTCTGAGGCTAATCCCAGGAGTATCTGTGATCCAGAGGAGAGACTTAGGAGGCATGGGGCAAGATAAGACTTGGCCAGAGACCACCTTGCAGTGAGTCACATGGCTGTCTTTGTACTCTAGAAAACACAGGTCATGATAAGGAACAAGGGCACCAGTGCTAGCAACTGTGGGGCTTGTATTTCTCTCCTCCCAATCGACCCCTCCCTGTGTCTTTCCCCAGGGCAAACACCCACAGAAAAGGGGAGTGTTTTTCTCCGAATCCCATTTATTTGGAAATCGGTTGCATAAGTAGAAGTTCAAACACAGGAAGATGTATGGGTTTTAAGTTCCCCTCAGATTGGAAGGTTTACTGGGGAAGGGTAACAGCATTCTACACATGCCCCTCTGGCTCGTTTCAGTCATCCCAGCTAGAGCTGAACGCTCCCGCCTATTGTTCCGGATGTCCTGTTTGAAGGCCCTTAGCCATCCATACAGAGGGGCTACCAAACACTGTCTCTATGGCTCCACTGTGCTTGATCACAAGTCATTATTGTGCTTTATGTCCTATTTTTTGAGGCACATTAGTTCCTGCCAGAGCCAACTTTCTAATGACGACAGCATGGACTGACATCTCTGACGTTAGTTAGGGTACACAGTGTACCTGTCCCATCTCTTAGAACATTCCGCCAGGACCAGGACAGTTATTTTGTGAGCTGTTGGAGGACCGACTGCTAGTGATTCATCGTGAATCCTTCCCAGCAATGGCTTTGGCCCATAGGGAAGAGTCTTATCCAGAGTTGTATGGGGATACACAGCCTGTCCTGAATGTGTGAGGTCCTCCTTTTACCATCAGAAATGCTGATTAGCAATGGGATACACATGTATCCAGTGACCCACCCCACACTCAAAGCAATGCTATGTGGTATGGGTGGAGTAGTACAGTGTGTGTGTGTGTGTGTGTGTGTGTGTGTGTGTGTGTGTGTGTGTGATGTCACATGGATAAAAGAGCAAGCAGAGGCAGGCATGCTTAAGAACACTGTCCAGAAGACTGTAAGAAACGCCTCCTTCTCAGCCCAGTTAACTCTAACGAGCCTTTTAAGGCTCAAGGACCAGTGGCTACCTACTCTGTGGAATGAAGTCACCAAGAAGGGTTGTTGCACAAAGGGTCATTTCCAGATCTCAGAGGAAATGTGCTCGCTCCTCCAGCTTCAAGGACTTTCCACAGAACTCCTGCTCAGCAGACAGCCCTGAAAAACTGTGCTATTTTCTCTGAATGATTCCTCCAAAACTCACCTGTCACGTTTTTATTGATCCCTGGACAGCAGCCAGTAGGTGTTTTGTTGATCCGTGGGTAGCAGCCAGTAGGTCCTTTGCCTGGCGACAAGACAAGGAGCTACTCAAGTGGTGGAGAACATTGTGGTGTTCAAGTTCACAAAAGCTATACTCTCTGCTTGTCACTAGTGTGGATGTCCTTAAAATTAAACACGAGTGGAACTAAGCGCCTGTTCAGACCTCTGCCGTCTGGGTAAAAGCAACAGGATCCACCCTCTTGAATGATACAGAACTGAGGTCCAAAGCGAGTCCTCATCATTCCAGCACAGGAAGCTACAGAGACTGCGTGTGGCAGCTCACACCTTCAATCCCAGCACCCGGGAGACAGAGGCAGGTGGATCCCTGTGTGAGTTCCAGGCCAGCCAGGGCTATATAGTGAGACCCTGTCTTAATAAACAAAACAGGAAGAGGAGGAAGAAGAGAATGGAAGAAACCTATAACGCTTGGCGACTGTGCCTGTCAGTGGCGTGCCCAAAGAACACTGTGTGTGTGTAAATCAGAAAGAGCAGATTCTGTCTGGTCCTGGGAAGCAGATTGGACGATCTTTCCTATGCTCCTCTGCAGAGTCTGCCGAGACATCATCACTGTAGCAGGCATGACTCCAGACACGACAGGGCACATCCATCCGTGAGCCACCCTGCTGCGGGACTCACAGAGTTTTCCCATACTCACATGGATGTGTGAGTTCACATAGTCTGTATTCACAACGGATATGCTCCCTGTACACTTCCAAATCAAACAACAGTGCTGTATGTGGACAAGAGGGCCCAGCAGCACGCTCCACCCTGACAATCCTGGGGCATCGTGGGCCACTTATGTGGGAGATGCCCTTGAAAGAGGGAATGGATGCTTAAAAGAGAAAAATTTTAAAAGATGTACAGACAATCAAACCTCAAATTCTCAATACACCTTTTAGGTAAGATTGGATGCAGGGACTGTTCACAAAAGGAAATTCGGGCTCAGTATTGTAAATATGGTCAAAACCCATGGCTGTGGAAGCCATGGGTCCCTAGGGAAAACCTACAGCTGTTGTTTGCTAAATGGTCATTGTCAAACTGTTTCCAAGTATTTATTTTACTGCCATAGACTTGGGCTGAGAAGCTTCTTATTGAAGAGGGTAGCAGATAACACAGAGACTAATAACTTCAAAATGCTAAGAATAACTGAATATCCAGCTGTAGATCAAACATCTGCATCATCGCCCCCTCAAGGCTCTTCTCCACGTGACCACAGTGAGTAAACCCCTTTCCCTACTTTTTTCGTTTTCTTGCTTTGATTGTCCAGTTGAGAACAGGTGGTCAAGCCTGGCTTTTTAGGACTAGGAAAGCGCAGGCTCAGACTCCAACACCTCCAACTGCTTGCTACATCCCGACTCACAGCATACTGACAACTGGGGAGCCACTCGGTTGCAGCGAGGCGTGGGTACCGTGCATCACACGTCTTTGTCATCCGGTCCTTCTTTGGTTCTTGTCACCCTGAGTGGACATCCACGACTATGTAAGACTTATCTGCCTTTGTGAAAACAAGGGCTCAGCATCTCTCTCCTGGCCAAATGCGTCATCCGAGCATTTGGTAGCTGTCATACTGCTGTCTGGACACTTACAAGATTCTGGATTTGATAAGGAGAGAAATGGGAAAAATTATATTTCAAAGGAACTGTGGGACATGGGCAATGTTCCCAGTCAGCTCTGAAGCTTCTGGGGCCCATCCTTCTCAGGTTGCTATCAAGTGAACCAGAAAAAGAGCATTCATGGGCATAGAACACTGCTGTGCTGTACAGGGTTAACAATGGCGAGGACCTGGAGGTGATGCCACACTTAATGACTCCTAGAAGCCTGGAGAAGGCAGTGGCCCATATTCGTGACACAGAAGTACCAGGACTGTCATAGATGGATCAAGACACTGCCATGGACAGAAATCCCTCAAGGGGATAGTGGTCCATAGGAGCACCTGGGGAGCATTCTATTTACCCAAGCGATAAAGAACCAATGCTCGGGCTGGAGAGATGGCTTAGAGGTTAAGAACACTGACTGCTCTTCCAGAGGTCCTGGGTTCAATTCCCAGCAACCACGTGGTGGCTCACAACCATCTGTAATGAGATCTGGTGCCCTCTTCATGTCCAGCAAGCATACAGACAGACAGAACACTGTATACATAATAAAAAAAATAAATTTAAAAAAAAAAGAAAGAACCAAGCTCCCTGCTAGGGAACCCCACCCCTAATGCAAGTGCTGACAGAATGTTCTGACGCAGAGGCCACAGGACAGCACTCTCTTGACAGAACCTAGGCAGGCAAGGTGATCATCATAGGTAACAGCAAGAGACACGTGGCATCAGACAGAGCAGTCCGTCCCCACACAGAATCACAGCTGCTAACAGAAGAGAATATTCCTAGGGACAAACTGTGGCCCGACTTTACAGCTGGAGGAAACCAGCAAGGATGATAAAGGTTTATGGCAGTCACCACCAAGGAAAACGTCTCACCCTTGCCTGCTCTGTAGGCCTGAGTCAGTGCTCTTTGCCTTACAGGAAGGTAAGATCTCATAAAGAGAGATCCCGGGGCACTGCGGCAAGCATGCGCGGTCACCGTTTCCCTTTATCCCTTTTCAGAAGGCCTTGCAGTCAAATATTCAATAATTATACCCTGAGGGATAGAAAATAGTGAGAGCCTTCCAGCACTATTGGGCGCAGAGTCCAATTAACCTTGGAAATCAGAGATTCAAGCATTATCATTATAGGGGTCAGATAATAACTGGGGTCCTGGGCAGGAAAGACCCATAATGAGTCCAGTGTGCGCGTAGATCCACCAGATGGATGGCCGTTGCACTAACCTATGAATGTGTAATGGGATGGCTCTGTTTGACAGTTAGAGCACGGCCCCTGGCATGTAGGGGAGTAACCACAGTGAAAAACATCACCCAGAAATCTCAGAAATGGCTTCCTCTTCTGGCTGGAACGATGGATAAAAGGGAATGCCACCCCAACAAAGGAGAGACTGCCCAGAAGGAGGTAACTTTCAATGACAGGCCCCACTCAGCTGTGTGTGTCTGTAGCCTAGCAGACACTGTCTTGCCGAAGACAGTAAACTGTCGCAAACACAGCAGGAACCCTGGGCGCATCTGATTTGCCCGATGAAGTAGCCATGTGTTTTCCTTAAAGCAGACTAACAGAGTATGCACACGCTATCAGGCAAACTACACGTCTGCATCTCTTCAGGAAGCAGAAAGGACACAGTGACAACCATCAGAGTCACAATTGCGGCTTTGCCCCCCCTTATAACTGTGAGGCTCCAGTCAAAGACGACGAGGCTTAGCGAGGAATTAAGACCTCTGAAAGCACCATCATAAAATTTATCTAATTACTAATAGATCCAATAAGACAATACACAGAAAGAATTTTCAAAAAGGTTGATATTGTTAGAAAACTAAAAACTATTGTTATTATAATTTATTATTGTTAGGATTAAAGTAAACACATCAGATATTATAACTGGATGAGTTCTGTGTAGACAGTTCAATCTGATTCATTGTTATAAGCCTAATTATCTTTTTCCAAAAGCAAAAAACTATATTATAGTCTGACGTTTCTAGTGGGATTTGAAATAAACACTAGAAAAGTTAAAAAAAAAAAAAAAGACCCCTGGAAGCAAGCTTGGGTTAGTTGGTTTTTTTCTTGTTTGCTTGCTTTTCTTCCTTTTAATCTTGTGTCGTAAACCCTGTCTCGAAAAATCCAAAAAACCAAAATCTTGTGTCGTGAGCAACAAACAGAGGAATGAGCATCAGTGAGCCCATGTTCAAGGAACTGGAGTCATAGGTGGCATAGCAAACTGGGGATCCTTTCCAGAACATACGCTCTGGGGGTCGTCAGGACGAACTGAGATAGGGCATCCTGAAAGAGAGGAAAGTGGGAACTTTTGTTCCCCCAAACTCGCTGCCATTAGTGCCCTGTATTTCAGAAGAAATTAGGAAACAGAAGTTGAGAAAGGAGATGGATTCATGTGACACTTCAAGCAAATTTCTCCCTATCTTCACTGCATCGGTGTTAGACACTTTTTTGTTTTAAAGATAAAGCAAGCCGAGCATGGCAGCACATGCCTTTAACATGTCTTTAGTCCCAGCACTTGGAAGGCAGAGACAGGTAGATAGAGCTCTGAGAGTTCAAAGCCAACTTGGGTTACATCGTGAGTTCCAGGACAGCCAGAGTTACAGTCAGACCCTGTCTCCAAAAAAAAAAAAAAAAAAAAAAAAGAAGAAGAAAAAAGAAAGAAAGAAAGAAAGAAAGAAAGAAAGAAAGAAAGAAAGAAAGAAAACAAAGGGCAAAGACATCCATATGTTCCTTTACCTGTGAGCTGAGCTGTCAGAACTGTATGAAATCCCTCCCCGCAAGGCAGATTCTCCCTCTGGCCAGGGCTTTGGCTTTTCCTTCTCCAGCACTAGACTTCTAGGAAAATGTAATTCTTCAGGGTCCATTGCTTTAGGGCCCCTGATTTAATTCCACAACTTCTCTTCCAAGACTCAACCCTCTCTCTGTCAGGAGAATGTTAAACACAAAGAAAAACGAGAAATGGGCAGGGCAGCTGAACTTAAGAAGATTCAAGTTCAGTTCCAGAAACCACACTGGCCACCTCACCTCTGCCAGTAACTCCAGCTCCAGGGGCTCTGACAGGGTGTCCTGGCTACCGTGGGCACTGTACTCCCACGCACCCATGCACTCATAATTTAAAGAAGGGAAAAAGAGAAAAAGACAGCCATTTAAGAAGGAAAAGCGTAGCCGGGCGATGGTGGCGCACGCCTTTAATCCCAGCACTCGGGAGGCAGAGGCAGGTGGATCTCTGTGAGTTCGAGACCAGCCTGGTCTACAGAGCTAGTTCCAGGACAGGATCCAAAGCCACAGAGAAACCCTGTCTCGAAAAACCAAAAAA
>NW_026067902.1:10175426-10385149 GCF_014885135.2 Alexandromys fortis
AAGAGGGAGGAGAGAGAGAGAGAGAGAGAGAGAGAGAGAGAGAGAGAGAGAGAGAGAGAGAACTACATGGAAGGGGTGGGGTGGGGTGGGAGTAAAGAAGCACCTCAGGGAAATCCCCAGAGCAGCCTTCTGGGGATGGTGGGAAGCTTTACATCACATGATTTTGTTCAATGTAGCATACAAGACAAGAGAATGAAAGATCCAGGTACTGGTGCCAGGTGTACTGGTGCCAGGCAGTGGCACACACCTTTAATCATCCCAGCACTTCGGGGACAAATGAAGGCAGATCTCTGAGTTCAAGGCCAGCCTGGTCTACAAAGTGAGTTCCAGGACAGCCAGGACAGCACAGAGAAGCCCTGTCTGGAAAAACAAAAAGAAAGAAAAAGAAAACAGGTACAACTAGAAATATAAAAGCTCTTTAGACATAACACAGAGAAACTTTTTAAGTCTGTCCTAGGCAAGGTGTGGGTGTGAATCTAGAGCTGTCTCTTTTTTCCTTCCTTCCTTCCTTCCTTCTTTTCTTTTTTTCTTCCTTTCTTTCATGTGTGTGTGTAGTCTGTGTGTGGTGTGTGTATGTATGTGTGAAGGTTTTCCTATGTAGTCCTGGCTGCCCTGTATCTCACAGAGACCTGCCTGCCTCTACTTCTTACCACATTCACCTCCCTGGATCTGGCCCCTTAAGATTGATCGCTGTCTTAAAGGAGCAGGTGTGTGTTCTAAAAGAGGCCTAGCTGGGTGGGGAGGCAGAGGCAGGCAGATCTCTGTGAGTTTGAGGCCAGCCTGGTCTACAAGAGCTAGTTTCAGAACAGGCTCCAAGGCTACAGAGAAACCTTGTCTTGAAAAAATAAAACAAACAAACAAATAAATAAATGAGGCCTAATGCCAGCATTTTACTTAGTGTCAAACTTCTCTTCAAGCCATAATGAAGCCGCTACGACTAACTTAAAACTAGCCTGCATTCCCACCTGTTGGCCATGGAAGTTTGCTCCTTGCCCCCACCACCCACGCTGCTACAGTAGCATCCCAGGAATCCTTGGCCCTTACTCAGTCTCCAAGGCTCCTACCTTCAGCCTCCCCTGCAGCATCAGTGTGAGTCCAGCAGTTACACTCAGCTGGAGTTGCCCAACCTCTCCCAGAAGAACATAGTAACCTCTATTCCAGGACTAATTTTCATCTGCTCCTGAGATAGCGTCTTGGCTCCTTTTCGTGCCTAAGAAAGCCTCCAGGCAGGGCTGGTCATGAGTCAGAGGGAGCCTCTGGTTACCGCACATCCAAGTAGATCCTCTCTCTATGTGCCATACAAAACAGCATTTGGAAGGCCAGTGAGATGAACAATAAAAAGAATTTTACCAATGGTAAGAAAAAATAAAAATTTAAAAAATACACTGCAAGAGAGGAGATGGGCAAATTCCTAAGACGGAACCGTGACCCTGCGGAAGGAGTAGGCTATTTTGCAGCGGTGAAGGATGCATTACGTCCTGTGCCACTGGTGTGAGGGCCATTTGTGGATAGTCAGGCAAGATTGCTGAAGTCTGGGAAGTTACCTTTTTTTTTTTTTTTTTTGGTCTTTTATAGCTACACTATCTCCCCACCAAAACACACACAACCAATCCACAAAGTCACGTCACTAACAAAGTGCAAATTCACTTCAGGCGCTGGTGATTTAATGATGGGTGTGAAAATACACAAAGTAGAGGCTGGAGAAGAAAAAAGTAACCAATCAAAAAAAATGCTGGAGAAAGTAAAAATAGAAGAAAATGTAAGTATACTGCAAAAGTAAAATGACCGAAATATTCTAAAGCACTGGTTGTTGTGTCAGATGTGGCCGATCGTTGATTATTATATAAATTAAAATCAAATGCACAGAATACCAATAACTGAACTTTTTCATGTGGGAAAAAAACCAAATTGTCAGAATAGATTATAGAAAATGCAATTTTAAATTGTTGATAAGAGGGCTGGAGAGATAGCTCAGAGGTTGAGAGCACTGACTGCTCTTCCAGAGGTCCTGAGTTCAATTCCCAGCAACCACATGGTGGCTCACAGCCATCTGTAATGAGATCTGGTGCCCTCTTCTGGCTAGCAAGCATACAGACAGACAGACAGAACACTGTATACGTAATAAATAAATAAATGTTTAAAAAAATAAATAAATTGTTAAGAAACATCTAAATATTTAATTTCCCAAAGAAGGATTTAAAGTAAAGAAAGGCAGAACAACATAGTCAGACAAACTACAGAGAAGAGTTATGGCCGTGATCGTATCAGTAAAGAAAGAATTGAAGGCAAAAGTGTTGTGAAAGACGGAGAAACAGACATACTATAAAAGGTTGAATACACCAGAGACATAAAACATGGTTGGAGAGTACAGCTTGTTTGCATAGCATATATGAAGTCTTTTTTAAAGGGTTTTTCATTTGTCAGTCTGTGTAAGATGCCCATAGAGGGCAGAAGAGGGCATCAGATTTCCTGGAGCTGGAGTTAACAGGTGGTAGTGAGCTGCCCAGTATGGGAAATGAACTCTGGTCCTCTGGACGGTCTGTGTTGTGAGAGTTTATTCTGGATGTATGTGTGTGGTGGAGGGGCTAGGCAACATCTACCTCCCCTCCTCTTAAGGTCCCAGTGGAAAATCAAGGTATAATTCCACCAAAATTCACTTTGGGGAACCAATGAGTTTATCAGTGGGTCAGAGGACACAGGCAAGAGTATAGGAGACTTTAAAACAGGCACGTAGGAAGGTCTGCATCCAGCATAAGTGGCAGCTCCCTCACGACTGGATAAATGGAGTCCCCTCCTTAGTCCTTCACAGTCTATACACATCTAGCCCCTCCCTGAGGACATGGGCAATTGTTCGGGAGAAGTGGCAGGCTGAGGTTCCATGTCCTTCACCAAGTCCCTCCGGCTTGTGTAAGGGAACTTCGTAGTCAACAGCCCTGCTGTAAAGATCTTTTGCAAGCTCAGTTGAACTCATGAGGATGTTGGTGATTTGGTCCAGAGGACGGCCCTGTACAAGCAGTAAGTATACTTAACCATGGGCCGTTTTTCCAGCCTCTATATGTGAAGTCTTAGGTTCAGTCTTTAACAAAATACGTGGGTTGGGGAGGGGGGAGAGAGGAGAGACAGCAAAAAAACAAACAAAAATATGTGAGCCTAACCTGGAGATTTCTGAAGTTCCCGAAAAAGAGTTGCCATGAAAGAAGCAAGTTTGCGGCCCGCCACCTTTTTCTCTCTCTCCTCTCAGGGCTTGTTCCTTCATACTCTCCACTGTCCACCATTCCTTATGGGATCATCACTAGAAATGACCCTATGAAAGCCTTGAACCTCCAAGAGGTAAGCTGAATAAACTTCCTTGTCATTTTTGTTTGCTTTTTGTTTGTTTTTTTGAGAAGGGCTTCTCTGTGTAACTCTGGATGCCCTGGATTGCTATGTAACCAGGCTCGCCTCAAGCCCAGAGATCCGCCTGCCTTTGCCTCCCCAGTGCTGGGATCAAAGGTGTGAGCTTCCATGCCCAGCTCCTCCTTGCCTTTCTTTCTTTTTTTAAGATTTATTTATTTATTATGAATTATTTCTTTATTATGCATTATTATAATACAGCATTCTGCCTGTATGTGTGCCTGCACACCAGAAGAGGGCACCAGATTTCATCATATAGAGCCACCATGTGGTTGCTGGGAATTGAACTCAGATCCTCTGGAAGAGCAACCAGTGCTCTTAACCTCTGAGCCATCTCTCCAGCCCCCTCCTTGCCTTTCTAAGTAGTCTTCATTACGGCAATGAGAAGCTAAAGTAGCTCCATCGTGCCTCTTCCTCCATACGAAGTGAACAGTCAAATACCCTGCTGTATTCGCTTTCTCACCTCTGAACAAACATCTGATGAGGTGTGGCTGGTGGGAGGAAGTACCTATTTTGCCTCATAGTTCTACAGAGAACAAGATGTGGAGGGTGGGGCTATGTCCAGGGTGGCTTTTTTGGCAACCTCTACTTCTTGGAAGGACCAGAAAGCAGAGATCTCAGCCCAGAGTCAAAGTTAGCTGTAACCCCTACCGCTGAATGTCTTCCAATTAGACCCCACATCTAAAAGGTTCCCCAACCTCCAGACACAGAGCCAAGTGTTGAAACAGATGAACCGATGGGTGGCGTTTTCACACTCAAACCACAATACCTATTCACAGATCTGGTCGCTGGCAAGCTTCCCCCATGCTACTGTTTGGGAGCCTACGCTGATGTGACTGTGGTTCCTTCTAGATCACCCCAAAGCACAAGCTTTTCCCTCCCTCAGTTCATCACACAAACACGCTCAAGGCTGTGGCATGGGCTGAGAAACCGACTCTAATGCAGCCGAGGAGGAAGACAGTGGGATCCGGGCCATGTGTCCACTTAATTGTCTTGTGTTCTTTGGACCTACTCCCAGGGACCACTTCCATTATACTTGAAAGGCAGCCCCAGCTTCTGAGTCATTTGAGCCTCATGGTCAATCCCACAATGCCCTCTAAATGACTATTTTTTAAATGAATAGGTAAGAGTCACTTGTTAGAAAAAGAATAGCCTTGTACCGGGTTTCCATGGCTCTGTCCTGCAAGTCTAATAACAAACCTTCCAGAGACTCTGCACGGCATCTTTGTTTACCATGAATAACCTTACTGCACACAGGGCATTTTGACCCACAGCATCGATCTGCTACAAAGTCTCTCCTTGATCTAGGTATTATTTGAACTACAAAATAGACAAATCAATGCTGTGATGTCAATCAGATAGAGGATACCCCCCAAATCCCAAGAACTCTGATAACGCTGTGCATTTTTCTCAGCAAGAAGAGATAGTTGGGGTACAGCACCCCATCTCAGACCAGTGAATCCCCACAGTTTTTTTTTTTTTAACCAATCTGACAGAGTTCTAAATTTTAGGAAAAGGGAGCTTTTTCTCTCATCTACTTTCCTGGCTCTATTTTGTTCAACCCAATTAGCATCACATTCTATGGGAAGTCAGGATGATCCAGGGCCCTGGGTCTTTTTGTTATGGGAGAATTAGCACTACCTGGGGCAAGGCAAGAACTCTGTTTCCCATTCATGAACAAAGTAATTTTGAATTTCCTTACTGGTGAAGGATTTAATTTGCAGAGAGTGGGGGGGGGGGGAGTGGGCTTGACACAAGATCTCTCTGTTCAACCTTGACTAGCCCTTAACTCCCTAAGTAGACTAGGCTGACCTTGAACGCGTAGAGATCCACCCGCCTCCGCCTCTGAGTTCTAGGATTAAAGGTGTGAGCCACCTGAGCCCGGTAGTGGGCAGCAGGGGCGGCAATGGCGGCAGTGCACGCCTTTAATCCCAGCACTCAGGAGGCAGAGACAGGCAGATCGCTGTGAGTTTGAGGTCAGCCTGGTCTACAGAACAAGTTCCAGGACAGCTAGGATTGTTAAACAGAGAAACCCTGTCTCGAAACACCATTTGAAAAAAAGAAAAAAAAAAAAGGTGTGTGCATACCTAGCTCTGGCCCTGATGAGAAGTGTCAACAGCTGTATTGATCTGCTCTGATCGAGATTGGCCCGGATGCGTTTGGAGCTGTGGCTTGGCTAGACTAACAGGAAGTCACTGTCATCCAATCTGCAGTTCCTGCTACCAATGAACCCAGCGGGCCTGTGACAGGAATGGTCACTGTTGTGCCTTTATGGAGGGGCTGATCTCTGCAATTCTTCACCCAGAGTTGTTTTGCTTTTCATGTATTGTCTTAATTCGATACTAGAACTAGAGCCTGCCTAACGGAATTAGTGGGTATCCAGCGAGCCCTTCTGATAGCTGTGAAATACATTTATCCCAATGAGGAAAACCCAGAAATAACTGCATTAGACCCATGGGAAAAGAAATGGGAGACAGGACACTTACCTCGTCTTTATTGGCCTCGTCTGCGCAGGGAGCCATGACAGGTTCCGGGTCCTCTGACACGGGTTGTAAGTCAGATGTCAGGAATGTCGATGGCCTTTGACAGAGCTAGATAATCCTTTCTCTGTGGTGAACACTTACTCCAGAACATAGCCATGGGTCCCTAAAGGAAGATCCAGAGGACACGCACACGCACGTACACACGCACGCACGCACGCACATGCACGAGCACGCACTGCCTGCCTCTCCACATCTGAGTCTGAGGACTGAGACAGACTAGAAGGTACACGAGGGCACCTGGTTCTCCCTATGGTGGATGCCATCTGGCTTTGCTCCTCATTGCCTGGCTATGCTATGCAATGCAATCAAATGCTACTTGGTCAGCCTCCTTCTTTTCTCTCCCCCCAAAGAATGCTGTGAATCATCAAGACGGACACTTCCGAGTCAGGGCACCAAGACTTCTGCTCCAGGAAGTGTGACCGCCCTAGCTCTGAGGAAGTGCTTCGACCTGCCTCTCTGACCCGGAATCTTCATTCCCGTTTACACCAGAAGGTCCTGTTCAATGGCAGCAAATCTCACTGCCACCTTTGGGCCATGTGAACCTTCACCTCTTGGTTTCTCATCGACATCAGACTCCCTCACTTGTGTACTCTGATTGCATCCAGAGTAAAGGACCATGACCGTTTCTGCTTAGTCTCAGATCGTTCAGGTAAAACTGATGCCGAGAGCAGAAAGAGACAAAAAACGCCAGGAATACAAAACTCTGAAGCAAGTGTCTTTATCTGCTGAGCTATCTGGATAGCCTTAATATACTTTATTGTCTAATAATATTTTCTACTGAATCATTTTACGTGGAAAGATGTTAAGAACCGTATTATTTTTATTATTATTTATATTATTATTTGCATGTGTGTGTCTGTGCGCGTTTGCTGCGTGTTTGCAGAGGCTGGAAGAAGGGCTTCAGGTTGCCTGGGGCTGGAGTGGTTGAGAGCTGCCTAAAGGGGGTGCTGGGAGCACTCTCCTTGGGGCTCTGAGGAGACACGTCCTCTTCCAGGCATGGTGTCGCAGTTTCCACCCTCAGAAAACATGGGAGCCGCACTGCTGTATTTCCTGTATTTCTCTTTAACATCAAATTTGAATTTATTAATTCTTTCTTTTCTGTGGTTGTTTTTGTCTTCGGTTCTTGAAGATAGGATCTCCATATCTGGCCCAGGATGGCCTGAACTCGAGATCCTCCTGCCTCAGCCGCCTGAAAGCTGTGTTCACGGGTGGGTACCACCACACCTGTGATCTAATTCTCTCCTGCTGCTCATTGTAGTGACGGGCTCAGACTTGGGCCAGTTAGAGGAAATTTTCTGCAATACATTTTGATTGTTATTTGTGACCCACCCTTATTTTATTTAAACACAACACACACACAGAGACAGAGAGGCAGAAAGAGACAGAGAGACAGAAAGAGAGAGAGAGAAAGAGAGAGAGAGAGAGAGAGAGAGGGAGAGAGGGAGGGAGGGAGAGAGAGAGAGAGAGAGAGAGAGAGAGAGAGAGAGAGAGAGAGAGAGAGAGAGAGAGAGAGAGAGAGAAGCCTCAGTAAAACACTTGTGAGGTTACTGCCCAGTGTCTGGACCAGAAACCACAAAGATGTCCTTACCTTTAAAACTGAGGAACACTGACTTATCTGTTCCTCATGCTAAGCAGTTACACTGCTTTTCTCAGTGTAGCAACTTTGACTCAGATAAATAAAGAAGCAAACATACTTAGCCTTGGCTGCTTTTGTGTCTGGTAACAGCACCCAATTTGTTTCCTTGCAAAGGATCCTTGAAATTTCACGTGTCCTTCCTTGTTTGGGGAGGGCCCTTATTTAGCCTCAGCTCAGCTCCACAGAGTTGGGGTACAATTTGTTTACTTCATAAATATCATGTAAAAATAAAGTTGCTGCCCTGCTGTTTAGGGAATAATGACGAGAAAAAAATATCTGCACGTGTCCAGTAAATATTCTGAGTTTTTCCTAAATTAGTTTTGCTTTGTGGCTAACTGAATCCATGGGTGTGGGAGCCCATAACATGTGGGACCAACTATAATGACCTGGTAATAACTTCTCACTGTCATGATTGCACTGTGTTCTCTAGAGATGCACCCAAGTCTGCAGAGCAGGCTAGAAATAATGCCATCATGTCCTTTCTCTGCAATGGACGGACCAGAGTGTGCCAAAGTCTTTGCAGCCACAACTCTGCTGACTTAAAAAAAAAAAAAAAAAACCTGTTTCCTGAGCAAGATGTGGTGGTGCACACCTGCAATTAAGAAGCAAGAGGACCAGGTGAGCCTGGGCCTGCCAAGATAGGGCCAAGGGGACGGGAAGGAAGAGAAGCGGGAGGGGAGGGAGGAGAGGAAAGGGGGGGGAACAGAAGGAAGGAAATTTATTTACTGATTGCGGCTTTCTAGACTGAATCGCTGGGTTAAGATGCTAATATTCTCCTGGTCTTTTAAGCCTTACTGTTTCATTCCCCAGAAGTGCTTTCCTGATTTACCTTAGTAGCCATTGTCTAAGCACAATTCCCTACACCTGCACCAACACTGAAACAGAATAAAATTCAATACTACGGGATTGTGTTCAAAACACAAGCTCATTTCTACTGATCCTCATTGGAAAATAAGGGACAAGAAATTTATATTCTCTGAGCTTCAGTAAAAATAAGCGCAGTCTACTTCCAAGAAATATTATGAATAATTAAATGATGTAGAACACTTGAAAGTATTTTAGGAAAATCAAGCGCAGCACAGAATGCAAGTTCCTAAAATATTGATGAAGGGATGGCAATCGCTAAGGTTTGTGATCTCTTTCCAAAAGAAAATAGACGGTATCGATGGTTGCTAGGCTGTGGACCAGGCAGTGCGTGAAATACTTGATGTAGGCTTTAAATAGCCCCACGGTGGTCAGATGAGCCTTCAGCTTCACTTGACAGGGGAACCGCAAAGCTTCATGATATTAAAGGACCCTCCCTCCCTTCAAAGGAAAAAAAAGCACTTGGAAAAAAGTAATAACAACAATCAGGGCTCATCTTCTTAATTATTGTATTACTGTTCTTTCTTTTCTTTTTTAAGGAGCTGGAGAGATGGCTCAGCAGCTAAAAGCATCTGCTGCTCTTTCAGAGGTTCTGAGCTACTGAACTCATGAGAAGAGTCACTCATCACCCACTGTCCGAGTGAGGGTCTCTGTTGCTGTGATAAAAAAAACAGCGTGCGCAGAATGCAAACTGGGGAGGAAAGGGTTAATCAGTTCACACATCCTCAGTACTGTTCATCACCAAAGGAAGTCAGGGCAGGAACTCAAACAGGCAGGAACCTGTTTGATGCAGAGACCATGGAGGGGTGCTGCTTCCATGGCTTTGCTCAGGCTGCTTCAGAACCAGGACCACGAGCCCAGGGATGGCACCACTCACCATAGGCTGGACCCTCCCCCATCAATCACTGATTGAGAAAATGCCTTATATCTGGATCTTTTGGAGGCATTTTCTCAATCGCGTTTCCCTCCTTCCAAATAGTTCTGGAAGTTTGTATGTCCAGTTGACTGACCTACGACCAGCCAGCATTCTCACACCAAGAGGCTGTGTAACTGCCTGTAACTCTAGCTCAAAGGGATCTGCTGCCCTCTTCTGGCATTCCTAGGTATGTGCACTTACATGCACATACCAGTACAGGGACGGATACAAGTACACATAACTAAAAAAATCCCAGCACTCGGGAGGCAGAGGCAGGCGGATCTCTGTGAGTTCGAGACCAGCCTGGTCTACAAGAGCTAGTTCCAGGACAGGCTCCAAAGCTACAGAGAAACCCTGTCTCGAAAAACAGGGGAAAAAAAAAAAGTAAATCTTAAAAAATTTTATAGCGTTCATTTATGTGTATATGTGTTAGCATGCATTCATGGAGGACACCTTTCAAGAGTCAGTTCTGTCCTTCCACCATCTGGGTCTCAGGGATTGAGCTCAAGTTGTCAGGCTTGGCAGCAGGGACCCCAGCTGAGCCATCTCACTAGCCCAGGGTGGCTTTGCCAAAGCCTGTGCTCATGCGTTAGTAGCTACATTGTGGATTCTGAATTTTAAGAATGCATGGTGGAGAGCAGAAGTGCTTCCATGGCCCACTGGAAAAAGACGAGCTGTGGAGGCCATAGACAGAATTTGGGCCGGAGGCCCTCTCACAGGGGGTCGACTGAGACCCCAGTCCAAGCCTGTGATCACATTGCAGCCACATCGTGAGACTGCAAATGCACTAGAACATTGCATGACTGAAAGACTCCTCCCACATCTTCTCTGTCCCGGAATAAGAGCTGTTATGATGTGACAGGCCACATCACTCTTCCCTGACTGAGGTGCCAGTACACAGTTATTCCCTGTCCCCCGGGGAGTCCCTGTCCCTTTGGTGCTAGCACAGAGGATTGTAAAGATCCAGAGGTAATGATTCCAGTCATACCACCATTTAACTCCCAGGTATGAACAAAATACAAGGAGCCATTTTCACAAATGCAGTCAGAGGGTGGTGGCAGTGCTCAGTTGGGCCCATGGACTAACTGGTGGATAGAACCTATGTGGAAAGGCGGCACAAGAGATGTCCTGGCCACAGGGGAAGCAATGGAGTCTGTGTAGGATGGCCTGACTCTCACCAAGGCTGCCATGGGCACGATCCTGATGAATGCCCTACCTACTGTACCAACAGAGGCCCCTGATCAGCAATAGAATTCTTGGGGGTGCAATTCAGTCTGGCCAAGTTGTGAGCAACAAAGCATCAGGCCTAGTGACCAAATTAATTTACTAAGACAAATGGCCCAGGAGGAGCTGAGAGGGGATGCTCTAAAAGCTCTGAGATGTGTGTGCGCATGTGTGTGTGTGTGTGTGTGTGTACACGTGTGTTTGTGTGGGGTGTAGTGGGGGGAGGACCTAGAGCTATGTAGACCACTCTGGCCTCAACTTGCAGTGTTCCTCCTGCCTCTGCCTCTGAGTGCTTTTACAGATTTGTTGAATATCTCAACTCTCAGTGTATTAGTTGGGCAGTGTCTGAGCTTTATTACAAAAGATACACCACTGCGAAACCAGTGATGGTTCAGAAAGCAAACGTGATAGTTTGGTTTCAAGGGCCACAGTTGTGTACCCAGAGTGGGTTGATAAAAAAAAAAAAAAAAAAAAAAAAAAAAAAAACTAGAACATGAAGAGAGGATGGCTAAGGTGAGACCCATTGATACCAACACGGGGTGGCTGCCTTGCTAAGTATGCCTGGGACTGGTGGAGCCGGTGCCCCAGTAATGAGGCTCCGTTCCCTGAATGACACATAAGAACTAACTCTTGGCAGAAGCCACAAGCCTGGCTCAGCAGAGTCTTCTGCAACAGGGTCATACATTTCGTGCCCAGCGTGTGATGGGAGAGGCAGTATCCTGCTCAGTGGGGTACCAGGCAGCACAGCTGGCTCGGTCCTCACTCTCTCTTCCAACCCATGACCTCCGCTAGGGCAGGGATTTCACCTGTTTACGTTATTCCCAAACTTAAATGGAAAAATATGATTTTATTCATTTTCCTTTTTAACTAATACACAAAACCATAAACTTTGTACAAACTAAGAGAGCACTCTGTGAAGTTGTTATACAACTGTATATTGCAGAGTATTTAAATAAGGTAAAACATACTAGCTCCTCAACGATTTTTTTGTTGCTCTGTGACAAAAACTCCTAAAAATCCTTCTGTCTAGCCTTGTGAAATATCGTACATGTGTTACCATGCACTAGCACACCAGAATGTTGCTCCTGTCTAACTGTAGCTTGATACCCATTCTTCAGCCTTTCCTCACCCATGTTTAAATGTCTGAAGAGCCGCCAGCTCGGTCTCCTAAAGCAGCAGCACCATCCCCCGGTCCCAACAGACAGATATGTCACCACAAAGGCCGTGAGTGCTTTATTATTTCCCAATCCCAACACCGCCAAACCCCCACTTTCTCGTTTCTTCACAAATTACATGAAGGTCTTGATTTTTCTAAAACGTTAAGTGGTCTTGTTAAAATGAAAGCAAAAAAAAAATCCCTTAATGAAATAAATATTAATTGTGAGTTCTATTGTGTCTATTTTATTTCTCATTCAACCATCACAAACCTCACAGATCTGAACAGCAAGCACTAAGCACAAACATTTTAATAAGTTGCCAATTCTCATCTTGTAAAAGCCAAAGCTTTATACATTTTTCAGTTTCGTGCATGTGAAATTATATTTACCGCAGCAGGAGGCTAGCACACATTTCTCTTGGCAGCTTGTTACTGTATTACTTTTAAATATTGGCTATGTTGGTTTGAGGCCTCTGTTTGCATTGAGGGCTCGGATACAGATGATGGGGCCCAGCTGGGAGCTGCTGTCTCTGCTTTGAGATCTAGGCAGTTAGTTTCGTATTTTTTCCTTATCAAACATGATAGATATTGAAAAGGAAGAGCATATGATAGAAAGATAAGGAACTAAAGTTAATTTGGGCAAGGAGAGAGCAACTCTCCCAAAGGAAGCTAGGGGACCAAGTCAGTATTTGATTGGTGTGAACCCTTGTTCTCTCTCCAGGGCTCTTGGATAGTACCAGGACAATGACTTTAATGTGTTTTAAAGTAGTAAGCAGGGGCCGGGGGCTGAAGTTCAGTAGAGTGCTTGCCTAGGTGTACAAAGTCTGTTTGATCCCCAGCACTGCAAGAAAATAGGTGCTAACAAAAGCCTGCATTCCCAGCCCCTGGAAGGGGAAGTTCAAGGTCATCCTAAGAATCATATTCCGTTGGAGGTCAGTCTAGGATTCAGGAGACCCTGTCTCAAAACAAAAACAAAAGGCAGACTTACTCTTGCGGGGAATTCGCCATGTTGTAGAAATAGCACAAACCTTGTTCGGAGGTGATTTCATTTGGTATCATTTAATACTTCCTTGAGCAAACATTAAAAGAAAGTGTCCCCTCAATGAACCAAGGATCTCCCAAGAATCCTGGTCATAAGATGCTTACAATGAAAAAGGGTCAGGCTGAAGGGTTGGGACCACGTGGGAGAAACAGCAAGCAGTTTGGAACTCATGGAATGTGACCTTTATAAACAGGCTGGGTGAGCCGTGGTGAGGCAGAACTGCCCCCCTCACTCCCCAAGACCACCTGTTCCGAGGACCTCATGCTGTTATTGGGCACAGCTCTGTTTATTAACCTCGCAGTCACCACGCCCCTCATAATCTACAGGTTGTATGTCCCTCACTGGACAGTGTTACTGGCACTTAAAATAATAGTGATTGACTTTTTTCAAGCATTGCTGCTGGGGCAGATTAATGACTCAAAACCACCACCCTTAGAAAGAATTTAGACACATAGATTGTTAGTAAGGTTAGGTTAAGGTGTTTTTGTTAGCGGCTTTCATGTAGAAAATCTTGCAGAACAATTTAAAGTTTAGAGAGGCACACATTTAATAGTTGAGCAAGGGACTTGTTGAGGTCAGGGAACAAAACAAAGGTAGTCTGGTTATTACTAGCTGACAGGCCTTTCTTGCTGGGATAGGTTGGTGATCAAAGGTGATAATTAATTCCTTGTACCCATTTCTGGCCTCAACTTTCTGATATGATTTAATAAAAAGTTATTGATGAGTGTTTATGCACCCTGAGGGTTTAAAGTAGAGATGACTGATTGTTTTCCATATGTAAACGTTTAGCTTTGTGATTATTTTAAAAAGGTTTATAATATTACCTTTTGAGATGAATAATAAAACAATTGATTCTTTCTTTGTAACAGAAATAGGCCACCTGCCAGTAAAAGAACTGGCTGAGAAAAATACCTTGCTTGCTTACACTATGTTAATCTATAGCAAGTTGTTTAGACATAAGTATATGTGAGTCTTTGGGAATAATTTGGTTTTCACTTGTAGTACATAAAATATTTAATCATGTAAGGAAAATGAGAAACAAGCTGTTTTTTACTTGTGTTCATTGTAATTGCTCACTTGGAAAATATAATGTAACCACTGTAATCTGCAGGCCTGGTCTGTCACCTGGGTACCCTGTCCCTTTAAGAGACAAGCCCCGCCCACTCCCACCTTCCACTTTCTCTCTCTCTCTCTCCCTCTCTTCCCCACCACCTCCCTCCCTTCCCCCCCTTCCCCCTTCTCTTCTCCCTCCATAACCCACTAAATAAACACTATACCCCAGCTCTCTCTGCATGGCATCTATCTACCTGTCTGTACCCCGCTCCAGGCCTCAGGCCACTGGCCAGAGGACCCACCACCCCTCATGGGACTGGCCTAGGGTCTTTCACCTCTTTATAAATGATAACAATCACATTGCAATTTTTATATTTCTTAAAATATTTAGGTAGGGTATATAAGTTGTGAGGGAAAAATAAAGTTAGAAGGAAGCCATCAGGAAAGGGTCAGAAGGGATACAGCAGGATAGAGGTAAGGAAAAAATAATAAAGAAGACAGAGAGATCCTGACGTGTGGAAGGCTGTGTGTGTGTGTGTGTGTGTGTGTGTGTGTGTGTGTGTGCCGCGCACGCACTCGCATTTCCTTTTTCACCAGTCCCAGAGAATTAAGTTTTACTCTCTCAGATAAAAAAGTCACTTGAGTGATTTGATGGCCAGCTCCAAGCCTCCCCTCCAGCCACTGAGCTGCCGAAAGCTGGCTTTCCAGCTGCACCATTGCTTCCAGCTCTGAGGTTTCCCAGGCCTAAGAAAGGCAGAGAAGATGGCAGCTTGCCCTGGGAGGGGAGAGCAGGCCCAGAAAAGCCTGCACTCTCCCCAGCAGGACAGCCACACAGTTTTCTCCTGTGCCCAGCATAGATTCATAAATTGTTTAAGGGAGAAGAGACATGCTACAGAAGGAGTTTGACTTGGAGGACATTCATAGAAACTAGCAGAATGTATTGATAGAGTCTCCAGTTTTTCAAGGGAAAATTCAAAATGCACAAAAATAATCAGAAAAGTCAAAAAAAATGCAAAGTTTTGTTTAGTTTATTTTGCATCCCATGCCTGACTCTGGGATATTTTTTTCCCCACTTAAAAACGCATGCTTTCTGGGAGCAGTATTATTCTCTCACTCTGTTCAAACTCCTTTCCAAAGAAATATATATACGGGTTTCCAAAAGGCTTTCCACACAGCCTTAGTCTTTGTTAGCCCTCCCCCATCCCTTCCTCTCCTCCATCCCCCATTGCTAGCCACCCCAGCAAAAATCAGGAGGCTGTGTTTGTGCACAGATGTACACGTGCATGTATGTATCCTGTACATATGTGAATGCTAAGTATGGATGTCTGTCCTCTTAGCATCTCTTTCTGTCTCTTGATACAGAACTCTACAGACATACATACACATTTTTCTTTTCAGAACTATTTAAAAATAAGTTGCTTTTTTTTTTTTGGTTTTTCGAGACAGGGTTTCTCTGTGGCTTTGGAGCCTGTCCTGGAACTAGCTCTTGTAGACCAGGCTGGTCTCGAACTCACAGAGATCTGCCTGCCTCTGCCTCCCGAGTGCTGGGATTAAAGGCGTGAGCCACCACCGCCCGGCTTAAATTGCATTTTTTATGAGACTTTTTAAATTCCTAAACACTTCTACATTGCTACAGTTTACATATGTAGGAGTGTGTCTGCACATGCATCCATTAGCTGATATATGCATAAAATGTTTCTAAAGAGATAAAAAAGAAACCGGTAACCTTGGTTACCCATGAGGAGAGGAACACAGATCCAGAGCAGATCTCCGTGAGTTAGTTCTAGGCCTGCCTGGTCTACAAAGAGAGTATCAGAACAGTCAAAGCTACACAGAGTAAGTAACCCTGTCTAAAAAAAATAAAACAAACAAACAAAAAAACCTGGGGAGGAAAGTGTGTATTTGACTTGTACTCCCAGGTCACAGTCCATCCCTGAGGGAAGTCAGGGCAAGAACTTAAGGCACCTGGGGATGCTGCTTACTGGCTCCTGCCTGGGTTACTCATTCTTGCTTAGCTAGCTTTTGAAAAAGTACAGCCCAGGATGACTTGCCAAGGGATGGTGATGCCCACAGTGAGCTGGGCTCTTCTATATAAATGAATAATCAAGACAATCCCTCACGAACATGCCCACAGATCAGCCTGGTCTAGGCAATTCCCCATCTGATATTACTCCTTAATTGTCAAGTTGACAGTTACGGTTAACCAGGACAGTGGGACATCTGTCATGACAGGAATGGTACTGAGTGCTCACCTGCTTTCCCTCAGAAAGATACAGGTGGGCTGCATTACCCAGCAAGCCCTGCAATGAGGAAGGCTTGAGTTCTAACGAGATCAATCATGACAGGTTTCTAGAAGCACTTCTAGAACAAGCCTCAATCAGTGTCCCCGTGACCTTGAGCCTTACCTTTGCCTTTAGCTGCTCGTGTGAAGAGGGTTGGGTGGAGGACTCAACCCTCCAGTGTTTCTGGGCAGAGTAAGAAGTGGTGTGGGCACCTCTGAAGCACGGGGCTGACTCTGGGCAGAAACTCAGACTTCCTTTAACCCTTCCTGCCCCAGGCAGTGAGTCCATCCTTGGTGAATCATACAACAGGAAGTGAGAGAAAGTAGCAGCTGACCACGAGGCCCCAGGCCCTCTGCCTGCTACACTATCACTACTCCAGCGTCTTCTTGCCTTACCCCAAAGCAGAACAGGGTCCATGCTGGGACCTGGAGAGATCTTGGCAACCACCTCCCTCACTCCTTCAGAATGTGTTCTGTCAACTAGGCATGATGGCGCACACCTGTAATCCAAGCACTCAGGAGAAGAAGCTGAACAAGGCCAGCCTGGGTTACTTGGCAATACCTTGTCTCAAAAAGCTAAAAGAAAAGGTTCTGAACACTTACTGTGTGATATACACTATTCTAAATGCCTTTAATATACAAACAAACAAGAAAAAGATTCCTGCCCTTGTGTCCTCTGCTAGTAGGAAGGATGGGTAGAGAAGCTAATATCTTAAAAGACATGAGGTAGGCCAAAGCCCAGTGTGTTCTAAGAGTAGAAAAGGATCACGTGTCTGGAAGCTTGGGAAAATACGACTGTGGTGGGAAATGAGAAGAGGGAGCCCCGTGTGTCGGAGTTTGGAAGCTGCTATAACAACTTTTTGTTTTGTTTTTTACAAGACAGGGTTTCTTTGTAGCTTTGGAGCCTGTCCTAGAACTAGCTGTAGAGCAAGCTGGTCTCAAACTCACAGAGATCTACCTCCCAAGTGCTGGGATTAAAGGCCTGCGCCCGGCTGCTATAACAACTTTTAGGTTCTGCTTTGAGATTAAAAAAAAAAACTTTTATTATTATTATCATCATTATTGGAGTCAGTTCTCTCCTTCCACAATAGGCTCCAGGAATCTTTTTTTAAATATTTATTTATTTATTTATTATGTATACAATATTCTGTCTCTGTTTGTCTACAGACCAGAAGAGGGCAGCAGATCTTGTTACAGATGGTTGTGAGCCACCATGTGGTTGGCTGGAATTGAACTCATGACCTTTGGAAAAGCAGGCAATGCTCTTAACCACTGAGCCATCTCTCCAGCCCCAGGCTCCAGGAATCTAACTCCGGTCATCAGGCATGTGTCACAAGCTCTCTGAGCCATATCACTAGCTCAGTACAGGAGGTGTTTGTCTTGGTACCATGAGACAGAGTAGTATATATTCTGACTTCTGTCCTACCAAGTGGGCCTCTGACTGTTACATCAAGGGCACCGAGAGAGGTTGAAGCAAAGTAGAAGCTGGGCCCCCAGGATGGGGTCTCATCTGGACTTGTGACAAGGAAGCAGGGAGGTATGGTCTGTAGGTGGTGCCCCCATGATTAATGTGAGAGGAAAAGGGGCTCAGAGGACCCTGAAGTCTGGGGCCTGAGCAGCTGGAAGAATAGATCTGCCTGCCTCAGGGAAAGGTTCAAGAGCAAGGTCAAGAGATCAGCCCTGAACAGAGTAAGACCAAGACTCTCTAAAACATCCGAATGGAGTAGCCGGATTGGAAGTTGATTTACAAGTTTGAGTGGAGGTTAAATTTTGCTACCTTCCATAAGTCAACATTGCTGTATTTCTCTGCGGCCCACAGTATAGAATCATCCACTGCAGTATCGCTTTGAATGCCGCGACACACTGTATGACTTACCGCCTTGGAGTTCCGTGTCAACAGATCATCTTATGAGTTGACTGTTGCGTTCCGCGTTGAGACAATAATGGCTTAATTGTTCAACACTGCCAATGTCATGGCTTAAATAGTGAAATGAGAAGGCTAAGGAGACCCAGCCAGCGTGACCCAGATATCACTGAAAACAAGGGCTAAATGATGATGCTGTTTGTTTGACAAGTGGAAAGATTTATACAAAAGGATTAGGAGGAGGAGAGAGGAAGCAACTCATACTGTTGGACACACAGAAGAACGTGGGAGTGTGTGCTCAGAATACACACAGCAGTGGGAATGGAGACCAAATCTCACAAATGCACAGCACAGGTGAGCGCTTCTAAATCAGACCAAAAGTGGCATCTGACCAGGTGTGGTGGGACATGCCTATGGTCCCAGCAATGTTATGACCCTCATAGGCATCTCATGTCCTGCCGATTTTATGTCTTTCGGGACCTGAGAATCAGTTGAATACCCTTTAGGACTACATTTCTAAGCAAGAGAACATATATATCCACATATATGTACATATATGTTTCCAAAAATAAGGAATTTTATCAGAGTGGTGGTTCTCAGACTTGGCTGCATATTGAATAAATTTTTAAGGTCATTTTTTTAATAGTGTGGGTCTCAACCCAAGAGATTCTTGCTTCTATGGCACGAATATATCCTGGCTTTTAAAGAGCAGCATGCTGTGTCATAAAAGCCAGCAGACTTTCCTTCAAGAATAATTTTCCTTAGAGAATCTGGCTTCTATTTGCACACATTCTCTCAGAGTAGCTTTTTGTTATAGCTTTGGTTTTTTTTTTTTTTTTTTATTTCTGAGACAGGGTTTCTCTGTATCTTTTAGTTCCTGTCCTGGAACTAGCTCTTGTAGAGCAAGCTGGCCTCAGACTCACAGAGATCCGCCTGCCTCTGCCTCCCGAGTTCTGGGATTAAAGGCGTGTGCCACCACCGCCCAATTTATAGCTTTGTTTTTGAGACCAGGTTTTGTCTCTGTATCTCTGCTCGCTCTCCTCTGCTGTTAGGCTCTCCTACCTTAGTCTGTTAAGTGATGGGATTACCGGTGTGTGTCAACAACAGCCCTGCCTTCCCAAGTTTTTTTGTTTTGTTTTGGTTTGGTTTGGTTTTCGAGATAGGGTTTCTCTGTAGCTTTGGAGCCTATCCTGGAACTAGCTCTTATAGACCAGGCTGGCCTCAAACTCACAGAGTGCTGTGAATAAAGGCGTGCGCCACCACAGCCAGGCTTCCTTCCCAAGTTTTGATGGCACTAATTGGTTTACCTATTGGAGATCAGTGCTGACAAATACTGTTGTATAGTGATTATGTTTATTCAACAGGATATATTCGATAGCAGCACAAAATTTCATCTTGAAAGCCACCAAAGTTTCAAGGCCAGCCTGGTCCACAAGAGCTAGTTCCAGGACAGGCACCAAAAGCTACAGAGAAACCCTGTCTCGAAAAGAAAAAAAAAGAAAAGAAAAAGGCCATCAAAGGTAAAATAGAGGTTCTTAAAGACATACGTTGCTTCCTGGTTGACATTCCCCCACCTTTTTACATCCACAGACCATTGACTGGCATATTTTGCCTCTTCAGAATCTGAACAACCATCAGTTGTCTTAAAAACCACATCGGCACCAGCGTATCTCCCTCAGCATTGCTACCTGACTCCACCAGTGTTCCCAGTAACCCCCCATTCGCCATGTCTGGCTTATCTACGTGGAATCCTTGGTTGACGGTAGCATTTCTGTGAAATGAGTCACGTATTTTGAAAGATTTATCAGAATACTTTCCCCAGTGGTGGCCATGGAGGGATAGGGCAATTGGTGACAGCAGTGTTAGGCAGAAGAGGGGTAAGATGATGGTGGCCACAACTGCAGCGCCCATGGCAGGCTACGGCCATGGCAGCTGAGGTAGTTGATAGTAGCCATGATGGTGGCTACCACTGAAATGAATTTAGTGGATGACAGCAACCGAGAGAGTCACATCTGACTGACTGACAGACGGCCTTCTCTCTCTTTGCCTGCACGTATGGCAAGCAGGAGGTAGCAGGGAACAAAAATAAAGCCCTCAACTAAACAGTCCTCAATGAAAGGGATGATGGAAGTCGGTGTTTCTCATCCCTTAACTAAGCTGTTGCCCACTGTGACAGTCAGCCTGTGAGAGCCTTCCCTTCCTGATCACACGTCGCACTGTCCTAGTACCGGGCTCTCTGGGATCATCTCCTGAATCCGTCTCTTATGCCTACACTAAGATTACGATCAGGAACATATGGCACATTAACAGAAGCAAGCCTCTGCCAAGCCATAAAGCTGTGACAAATTTTAAAAGGGCTGAAATGTAAAAGATGTTACCAAACCAATTTAATTAGGCAAGATGACTAGAAAAATTCCCATATGGTTAGAAATTAAGAAATATACCTCTAAATTTCTAAATAACCCAATACCAATAAAGAAATCAAATTAGAAAGGAATTACAAAAATCAAATTTGTAAGCAATGTAATATATATCTCTTAGTAAAGGAAAAGCCTGAAACTTTAATCACAAAAGGGCACAAGCTGTGTGTCACTGGTGTGGTGGTGCACACACCTGTAATCCCAAGGCAAAAGGATCAGAAGCCCAAGGACAGTTTTTGCTACACAATAAATTCAGGTCATCCTGTTCTACAAGAGACTGTGTCTCAAAACAAACAAACACAAACCAAAATAAAGATCAACAAGCTAAAAGTAAACTATAGGAAAAGGTTAATAAACTTGACATACCCTTGCCCATACTATGATACTAGTACAGTGTCTGAAGCAAGAAGCAGTACTACGATGTCGCAGGCCTTAGGATAATGTTGCTATTGTCAACAGATAAATATAACCCCAAATCATAGGCAATGTGATAAAATCCCATAAAAAATACAATTACCAGACACAGATAGAGAAATAAAACACCATAAAGTTGTTCTGCTAGCTTACACATAGGCACAAAGTCTTTGCAGTCAAGTATCGGGAAGTGAAGTCTCCTTTCTTGTAATGTGAGGCCTGAAGAATGCTTGGGCTAATAGATGGTAGGAGCATGATGCCTTTAAGGCTTCCCACTTCACCCCGTGGACCCTCTCATTTAAAAAAGAGGCCATATAAAAATGTTCTAAAATGTCGTCTGGTCCTCCATGTTGTCTGTTTGCCTCACACTCTTAGGAGAATGGAGCAGAACCCCACTCAAACAAAGTAACCTGGGCTGAAAACATCCCCCAAAGTCCGAGGGCTCAACCCACAGCCCAGGAAAAATGAGCTGGGAACAGAAAGGCACCAGAACCTAGGCAGCACTGTCAGGGTGAAAGAAGTGATTTTCACCCTCTGTTCCTCCCGTCCTGCAACCCGCACAGCACCTGGTAGGTAGCTCCTCCAGTCTTGACAATATCAGACTTCCAACCCGACTCCTAAACCAACAAATTTCTTCTGTTTTGGTGTTGAAATAGGAGCGGCGGGGCTGCGTCCCCAGCACCCCGCCCGCCTGCTAGCTTATGCCCCGAAATAACAACACACAAACTGTATTCATTTAAACACTACTTGGCCCATTTCTATCTAGCCTCTTCTCGGCTAACTATCGCACCTGGACTAGCCCATTTCTAATAATTGTTTGTAGCACCCCAAGGTGCGCTTACCAGGAAGATTCTAGCCTAGGTCCATCCTGGGGCGGAGCTGCCTGGGAGAGCAGAGCCTGGCGTCTCCGCTCCAGAGGGCAAAGCTGTCGAGTCTGAGCTCACTTCCTCTTCCTCCCAGCATCCTATTCTGTTTACTCCTCCCACCTATGTTTTAACCTATCAGGGCCAAGGAGTTTCTTTATTGCTTAACCAATGAAATCAACAGATTGATATATGACACTCCCACATCATTTTGGAGGCAAATATTGAGAGGAAACTCCCAATGGGTCAGGTTCAGTTTTCTAAGCTATCACAAATCTTGGGATTCACATGGCTGGCTTCTTTTGGAGTCACTTCAAGGGAGAAGAGACTTGTCTCATGATTAATCTGTATGGAGGTCATTTTGGTTCATTGTTGAACTAAAAATTCTTGATCAAAAACTCTCTGTAATAAGGGGTTTGCTGAGCCATTACAAACACTAGCCAGGAAAGCAAAGGTTCACGCCTAAAGACAAGCTCTCACCATGGCAAGCAGGGGCTACATAGCAGCTCAAAAATTCCTGCCAGGCCAGAGCTAAACCTATAGGTTTTTTTTTTTTTTGTTGTTGTTGTTGTTTGTTGTATTTGGGGGGGAGGGGCATTTCAATACAGTGGCTGGCTTTAAACGTGGCAAACTTTTCAGCTCCCCTGGAGATTATAGATGGGACTCTCTATGCCACGTTAAGGGCATTTTGGGAAACTTGGGGGAAAGAGAGCGACACAAACAATATTGCCACATAGTTTGCAGGGTGGGGTAATGCAAAAAGCCTCGGGCTGTGAGGACAGCACCCAGGAGTAGTTGTTACTGATCTGGGGGTAGAACTAGTTAGTAGAGTGTTCGCATACTGTGCACGAAGCTCTGGATTGGAGCTTCAGCACCAAACAAACTGGGCATGGAGACACACACTCCTATAATCCCAGTCCTTGGGAGGGAGAGACGGTAGGAATAGAAGCGCAGGGTCTTCCCTGGTTACACAGCAAGTTCAAGGCCAGTCTGGGATACATAGAGCTAGTGCCAGGACAGGCTCCAAAGCTACAGAGAAACCCTGTCTCAAAAAACCAAAAACAAACAAACCAAACCAAAAAAAAAGACCCTGTCTCAAAATAAATAACATTTTTTTAGAGATTGGCTGGTATTAACAATTTAAAAAGTACATACATAAATAGCAGCCCTAGTGGTCTGCATAATACAATTTAAGCTTTTAATTAGTCTTTTATCAACATAAAATGGCCTTTTTCTTTCATCTTATACCTTGTTACTGATCAAGCCCCTCTTTTTTCTTCTGGCCTCTGTTCCTTAGCAGTTACATTTAGGATAGTTCAAGTTTTATCAGAATGCTGGGTTTTCTTACCTCTGGATCCTGGACTGTTTCTTCATGACCTGACTGAACTGGGGAGCTGTGCCTGCAAACACTAGGAAGGTGGCACTAACTCGGATCTACATGGGCCAGGTCTCTATGGTGGAGGCTTGATCCCATTACTCTCTGTGCTGTCCTCTTCTGATGAGGAGTTCGCTGATTCCATGAATAGAGGAGCCCGAGGGTCAATGCCTGTGACAATGACCCTCTTTAACAGACAGGGAATTAAATGCACTAATTTTCTCGACACAGTAACTAAGTTCTATGCCATTCTCAGAGGTCTCATTTCCCAAGGTGGTAATGCACTTTTTAAAATTATATTTTATTTGTTTGCTTTACTGGGGTGGGAAGCAGAGGAATGCCCTGCAGCACTTGTGGAGGTCAGAAGGAACAGTTGTTTCTAGGAAACGGAGCTACTTGTGGGTCAGCTCTACCCTTCCCATATGTGGCTGCTGGGCACCAAACTCAGCCATCATGCTTGTGGCAAGCACCCGGAGCCAGCGAGGCATCTTGCCACTCTGGTCACGCACTTTTTAGTGGCTGTCTTCTTGTCTCCCTTTCCCACTCCTGCCAGTGTCTCTGGATTCAGACTGAGAATATACTATCAGTGCCCCATTCTGAGACCTGGCTTCTGGGAAATCAAGACAAACCAAACTCCGGTGAAGGATGCTTCCGAGCCACGTCCTTTTACACTTTTCAGTTTATAAAATTTATCTAACTAGGGCCTCAGGTGGTCAAGTCTGGCCTCAAACTATATAGCAGTGGATGACCTTGAACTTCTAATTCTCAGGCCTTGCTTCTGCCTCTACGCAGTTGTTTTCAATAACAAGGCCAGAATTTTTACCTCCACTGCCCAAGGCCTGTGTCTAGGGCTCAGCTGGTCCTGACTCAGCAGTGGAAAAGATGGGCTGTTTGCTGCTCCTCCCACAAGCCTCAAGAAAATGGTATAAAGATCTACCGAATGCAGGCTCAGGGCACGGCAGAAGGCACAGCATATTGATAGGCATGTGTGAGGTTGTGGGCTGTTCCAGAGGGAAGGAAGCTGGGCATGGCGGCTCACACCTGTAACCCTAGCACTCAGGAAGATTGCTGTGAGCCTGAATCCAGGTTGGTATACATAATGAGCTTCAGTACTGCCTAGACTTAAAAAAACAAAACCCAAAACCAATCTGGTGAGTGTGGGTGGGTGGGAGGGAAGCCTTGCCCCAGCGCACATACAGCGAGCACAGGGAATGACTGTTTGAGTCATTGTAAACCCAAACCTAGAACAGGAGCACCTGGGCCCTCCTGAGCTCTTACTTGGCAGACCAAGTGAAGCTGGGGGGTGGGTGACTAAGCTTCCTCCAGCTCTCCTAAAGCCTGCCCCTTCGATGCTATAGGCTGGAGCCAAAGCCAGTACTCAGTCTTTATTTATTTAGAGTTCCGGAGTCCAGGAAGGCCAGACCCACACCAGAGCCCTCAGGACTCCAAAATGTCCCTCTTCTAGATGAGGACGTCAAGTGAGTCAGTCGTGTCCAATTTCCTCAGGGTCCATGGGGGTCTTCAGGAGGCAGGAAGAGGCTGTGTCTGTGGAGAAAACATAGCAACATTTACTGCCCTTGAAGGGGAGACGAGGCAGACGCAGCAGAGGCTGCCCTCATGGTCCAGTCTAGAGGGGAAAGGTGCCAAGTGGTGACCTTGGCCCCTTGCCACAAGAACAAGTTGTCCACAGTAAGATAAAACCTGGGGCTGGAAGGTACCATTCTGTTTGTTTATTTATTTATCTATTTTAAAATATTTATTTATTATGTACACAATGTTCTGTCTGTATGCCTGCAGGCCAGAAGAGGGCGCCAGACCTCATTACAGATGGTTGTGAGCCACCATGTGGTTGCTGGGAATTGAACTCAGGACCTTTGGAAGAGCAGGCAATGCTCTTAACCACTGAGCCATCTCTCCAGCCCTGTTTATTTATTTTTGGAGGCTGGAGAGAGATAGGACCTAACTCTAGCCCAGGTTGGCTGGGAACTCACCAATAGCCCAGGCTGGTCTAGAGCTCGCTTATGAACTCACCTTCCTACCTCAGTCTCCCTAGTGCTAGAATTACAGGCACGTGGCAGCATTGTGACAAGTGCTGGGGACTCAGCAGGCAAAAATCTCTCATTTTAGGAAACCCCCTTCAAAATGGGAGGGACAGACACACAAAGACACACTAGTCCCCTGGTAGGTGACGTCTGTGTGCAGAAAGGGAGACTTCTGAACCACCAGCAACATAAATATGAGCTCTCCCGCTAAGGCCTTTCTATCACATGGTAGATGAGGGCATTTTCATGTCTGCTAATGTGAAGGTCAGAGAACAGAGGAGGCCTGACACTCACCACCCCCATTAGGAGGAAAAGTGGGAACTGTGACACCGTCAGCATGAAGGAGCAGGGCAGAGGAAGGACTTGGGCGTCAGTCACTCCTACTGCACTGGAGAACCTGGAGCCACGAGGGGAGAGGGTGACGCAATTTCCATTAACCTGCTAAGCCACCTCCCTGCCCTAATTTCCATTCCTGAAAGGAAGAAGGACTGAAGAGATGCTCCTCTTCCAGAGACCCTGGGTTTAGTGTCCAGCACCCACATGGGAGCTCACAACCATCCATAGTAACTCCAACTCCAGAGGATTCCAGGAGACCGACACCCTCTCCTGACGGCCATGGGCCTTAGGCACACATGTGGTCCACATACATGCAGGCACAACACTGATACACATAAAATGAAAAATAAAAACTAAATGGAAAACAAAAGGAAACGAAAGGACGTTATTGTCCAGAAGCTGGAGACACTTGAAAGACAGAAGTATTCCCATGAGATGGCTAAGTAACTGGAATGGACAAGATGCAATCATTCCTGAACATTCCCTATGGACAATTAAAGTCCTTCTAGGCAGTTTCTGCTCTCATAACCTAAATCTGTTCTATGCAAAGAACCAATGAGTATCAGACATAATTGGAGGGCAACCTTTAGCCAAGAACTCTCCTGAAGCATGAGATACAAGGGAAACCGCGGGGTGTCGATGGAGAGAGCTTAAAAGCCAGGGACCAGGAATGGGGGAGCAGAGGAGGTTTTTCCGAGAGAAGTACCACAAAAACAGGGTAAAAATTAGACAGGGGAGGGCAGCCCAGGCAGAACGAAATAGCTAGGAGCCAGGCAGACGTGCCCCTGAATAACTGTGTGCCATCTGCTGGGGGTGGAGAGTGGAAGAGGTGGGTGGGGCCTGAGTCATTCGAGACCAGGCTGGGCTGGAGATGAGAACCCATCTAGCAGAAATGAAACCACAGAGCGGTTTCCATGGAGAAGCAAACATGGCAAGACTTCCTCTCAGATCATTCTGGAACCACCACAGGAGAAGGATTGGAAAGGACAAAATGGATCGACACAGAAGCCCAGAAAATGGCAAGAAAGAAAAGGCAGGGATTGCAGGGACAGAGGACCTCGTGAGAGGTGTTCAGGGGAGGGTAGCTAACGGAGTGACTTCGCCTTCGCAGTGATCCAGCAAGAAATATACAAAGGAGTGTTTCTCACTCTTCCATTTCTGCCATCCCCAGAACATGTTAAGATTTTTTCTAATTGCCCATCAATGGCATTTTATTATCTCAGATATATTGTATATGTGTTTATGTATTATGTACATTAAGATCATTTTTCGTGAACCCCTACACCCCGTTTACCCCCACCGGTACAGCTGAAAGCAATGAAGAGGACAAAATGGGCAAAGAAGGGAAGAAGGGATCCAGTAAGAGTCAGGGACTTTGTTCCCACTGTGAAGGGAAAGCCACAGAGTTCTAAGCAAGGGTGCAATGTGACCAGAATTGAGGTCATTATAAGGAAGCAAGAGGTTCAGGCAAGCCAGGGAGTAGGCTGGGCAGGTGCCCTGGCAGGAGGAGTGTCAAAGAAGGCTAAACTAAACCAGAGGCTGCAACTTGGGGCAGAGAACCACGTTTTGGATTCTGGATTCACAGCCAAGGCATGTGTGGGGATCGGGTAGGGCTAGGACTTAAAGGTATATTTACTTTGAACTAGAAAATGAATGGAGTTGTGAGGGAAAAGAGATGACCTAGTGAGCCCCCTTTACCTTTCCAGGTGTGGGTGAACTTGGCGGCTGCACCTGCTCAGCGCACTGCAGGAAGCGGCGCATGTGTCCCGCACAGTTGCCAACTGCCGCCTCATTCAAGCGAAGACACTCCTCAAAGGCTTCAAAGGGTTCAGCACAGGCCTGGCGGATCTGGCGGATGATGGGGCTGTGGGAGGAGGGCATTTCAGACCCGGAGCATCCACATCCCACTGCCTGCCACCCTCCAGCCCGTTTCCCACTCACTGGGAGGATGTGCAGCGAGCAATGCTCATCTTAAGGTGGTGACAGTCCCGATGCCAGGACTCTGGCTTGGCGGCCACACACTGGCCATACTGATCCAGCTCCCGGCTGCAGTATCGAGCTGTGACTTCCAGGGCTGCCTGCCTGTGGGACAGGGTAAACTGGAGGTAATCTCAAGAGTAGACAAGAAAACGTTCTGATTTGGGTCTGTGATTAGCCTAGGGACCCAGGAGAGATTTGGATTTTTTTTTTTTTTTCGAGACAGGGTTTCTCTGTAGCTTTGGAGCTGTCCTGGAACTAGCTCTTGTAAACCAGGCTGACCTCGAACTCACAGAGATCCGCCTGCCTCTGCCTCCCGAGTGCTGAGATTAAAGGCGTGCACCACCACTGCCCGGCTGCGATTTGTAAATTTTAAGGTTCCTATGATAGGGACAAGCAACGAGGGGCAGAAATAAGAGCTGAGCCCTGAACGTTGTGGTACAGGGTGGGAGTTTTTGGAAAGGCAGTGAAGTCCGAAAACAGAGTCTGGTTACTGTGAGGCTGGAGTATCTCCAGTCTTGACTGCAGTCGTTTCCCACTGGGGATCACGCAGCCTGACAAGCACGATCTAGAGTCGTGGGGAGTTATAACTCACATCTCCAGGCGAGTTCAGACCGATCATAGAGAAGAGACCCGCCTTTTCCGGTGTCAGGTTGATATGGCGGCGCCCAACCCATACCTCCCGGCCTCACTCTTCCGGTCGCCGAGAGTCCTGCCACTCATCCCACCTAGATGCAACCATCATGGCAGCGCTCTGCCTCGTCTTCCGCCTCACTGCTTGTCCGAGTGGGACCCCATGAAACTTCTTCCGGTCCGTCGGCTATTTTGTTTCCGTTTAGTCTTTCTACTTTCAGTCTGCGGCAGCGGCGACGCTTAGAGCACACCGGAAGTAAGAGATCGGGAGTGTCGCTGCAGCTCGGCACCAGAGGGGCGTGTCTCTCCCGCAGTCTGCTGCCGTTCGCTGGTGTTAGTAGCCCCCGGCTGCGGCCCTTCACGCGCTGCGGCTGAGTCGGCAGCCGTGCCCGCCGCCGCTGGACTCAGGGACAGGAGGGGACTGATCTCTCAGCTGAGCTGCCACCATCGGCACATCCCCCTCCCAATAGCCACATTGGGCCTTTCATATGGTTAACTCATACGTGTTCTTTCCCTGGCATAGGTGGTAAAGGCAGGGTGAAAGGGGATTTTATTGCTTGCTCCTTGCAACCGTGGACAAATTACTTCCTTTGTAATTCTCCTTGGTGTGGTGTTTACCCTCCACAGACGCCTTCAGATTATAAGGCTAGACCTGGGAGTCCATGTCCCTGTTTAAAAGGCTAAATACTCAGAGAATTGAGTGTCCACCTGGTATAACAAGGTCTTCTAAGACTAGACAAAACGAGCAATAACCACCGCAGTATGCAGCTGTTAAATGGGGGATGACTGCATGAGCCTCCTCCAGACCAGACAGCACAAAGAAAGGGCTCAGCGCTTCAACACTGCAGTTCCAGGTAAAGGAGTTAACTGGAGGCTATAATCATGTGGTAGACATTTGACAAGGGATGACAGCCCCCCCACCATCTGTAACTGCTTAGATCTAAGACTGGGGCCACACCATGCTCGACACTTTCATCTTTGGGAAATTTGACACTCACCTCCACACTTCAGTTGCCTTTTGGCTGGTGACTCTGTCCGAGTGTGACCAAGAATCAAATGTAGAGAACCATACTGTTAGAAGAGAAGCAGATCCGAGAAATGAAGATCTCAGTTCTTGGGGTTTCCTTTTAGGAAGCTCTTTAGTGAAAGACTTTTAACATGTGTTCATTAGGAAGCTCAAGGACAGCTTTATTAATGAGAGGAGAACCTCAGGGAAGGCGAGGGGTAAACAGCAGCTGCTGAGGGAGCTGGAGGACTCCGCCAGTCTGAGCACCGCAAACATGGCTCTGGGCAGCCTTGCTCTACTCCCCGATTCTCTCCACCTTGCTAAAAACTGTTAGATCCGAACTCAGGTCCTCAAGCTTGCACAGAAAGCACTTACTTAGCCACTCCCCAGCCCCATGTCTATTTATTATAAAACTAGGACTCAATAATTTTCTCTTGAACATGTATTTGTCCCAGATAGAAAATTATATCTACACAGAAACATGTATTTGGCTTCTCAGAGCAGCTTTATCTATAATGCCCCAAACTAGAAACAGTTGAAATGTCCTTCCAAGTGGATGGTTAAATTAGTCCACCCACACTTTGGAGTACTATATAGCAATACAAAGGCATGAATTAATACACAACTTAGATGAATTTAAGAGGAATTTGTTGTTTAAAAAAACTCAAAATATGGTATTTTATGATTCTATTTACATGTATTTCTTGAAATTATAGAGAAGACTGAAGGGTTAGAGATATTACCAGAAGGCACAACATAACAAGTGTCCTATGTATAACACAAATCTACACAGAAGATAACATTCCATGCAACTGTATGTAGGTATACATAAAACTGGAAAAATCTGAGTAAGCTCTTGTGTTGTCACAATGTCTTATCAATTTATTGGTCAAGAATCTACAAGATCAAAAGTTAATGTAAAAAAAATTAGCTGGTGCTGGGCAGTGGTGGCCCACGCCTTTAATCCTAGCAGAGGCAGGCAGTCTCTGAGTTCAAGGTCAGCCTGGTCTACAGAGCAAGGAAAGCCAGGACTACAGAGAAATCCTGTTCCTGTATCAAAATGAAACACATTTGCTGGGTGTTGTCCATGTTGATAACTTTAACTCTGGAGGCAAGAGGATGACTTTGTCACAGTCAACCTCGGCTTCACGGTGAACCCTGCTTACAACAGGGCCTTCAAAACCACAGCTCTTTCTGACACCAGAGATCCGAACAGGACTCCCAGCCACAGGACTGTGAGGTAGACAGAGAATGTGGTGGCTGGGTATCAACCAGTTCAAGGCATTTTCCATGGAAGAATTCAAACACCCAATAACAGGGAAAAATACAGCTGTAAAGTATATACAGTGTTATACAGCTGTGTAAGTATATAGTATACACAAGCACACACACAAAACCCTAATAAGCACAAGAAACTCATACAAAGGTTTTAAAAAAAAAGCAAAGGAACATAGCTACTCACTAATCAAATACACTCAGCCTTAAAGGTGGAGGAAGTCCTGCCACATTTGAAGACATAGCTGCACCTTGAAGACACCGTGCTAAGTGAAACATGGACAGCTGCACGACCCCACTGAGTGAACAAAAGGCCAACTCAGATACAGAGTAGAATGGTGTTCGCTGGGGGCCAGAGACACGGAGCTGCTTATAGCTGACAACAAGCTGCACTTGGAGCTGTAAAGGGGACAGATCTCAGACACACACACACACACACACACACACACACACACACACAACCCAAAGGTGCACAAGGACACTTGGGAGATGACAGATATGTTTATTTACCTTGACCATGATGATGTCACAGCTATACCTATGTTCCAATCCATCAAATTATATATATGACATAGCTTTAGTTTACATGTATATAAAAATAAAAATTACATTTATGGCTTCCATTTTCTGTTTATTATACTGCCTTGCTCTGGATGGATGGCTAACTGCTACTGAAAGCAGGGAACAGTGAACCTGGGCCTGGAAAGAAAATATTCCTGCATGATCTATTATCAATAAATCATTTTTAAAGAAGATACTTATGAACATTTTTAAAGAAATATACCAAAACCAACTTCAGTAGGTTTCAGAGGCACGGAAGCCTTGAATTCTCAGCTGCTTGTTCTTGGCTTTAGTACTGAAATTCTTGTATAGACCCAGAGTGAGCCCATAACATCTTCATTGGATTAAAATCCCCTTTTGTTCTAATCTCCTAACTCAGATGGCCAGGATCAAGTTAAACAACATCCAGTTTTACTTTGATGTTCATAGCTGCCAGCTCAGCTACAAAATACCGGAAAACATATGGCACAGAGACCGTGTCAATGGTGTCGCTGCGGCCACAGACGGTGCAGTTGTATTTTCTGTTGCGCATAGCAGACCAGGAAGGAGGAGGTTTTTCAAGTAGCGGGGAGAGCAAGCTGCCACATTTCACACATACGTGGGCGGTCGAGCGGTCAGAGCAGTTGAAGAGCCGATCATGAAGGAGAAAGGATGTGCCGTGCGCCAACAGAGCGTCCCGCTCCATCTCCCCAAAGCGGATTCCACCCTGGACGTTCCTTCCCCCGATAGGCTGGTTGGTGACTTTGTCCCTGGCTCCGGTTGTTCTAACTTGAAATTTGTCTGACACCATGTGGCGTAAGCGCTGGTAATAAACCACCCCGATGAAAATGTCTGCTTCCAGCTCCATCCCGCTGATGCCACTATACAATCGCTCAGTGCCATAGAAGTTGTAGCCAGCAGCCTTTAGCATCTCCCCAAAGTACCCTAAGGCTGAGCTCTCCTCGGAGAAGATGAAGGGGGTAGCATCATGGCAGAGACCGTGCAAAGCCGCAGACTTCCCAGCCATACTTTCGATTAACATCCCAATGGTCATACGGGAGGGAAACCCGTGAGGATTAAACAGAATGTCGGGCACCATCCCACTCTCAGTAAAAGGCATGTCCTCAGCTGGCCACAGTCGGCTCAAAATGCCCTTCTGGCCGTGACGGCTGGCAAATTTATCTCCAATAGTTGGATTCCGAGGGACTCGTATCGTGATACAGATGCATTTGAATTTCCCACTGCCCGTGTCATTACTACACACTTTAATGTTGTCCACAATACAATTTTCTTTACTCCTAGAGAAAAAACAAAACCAGGAAATAAAGTCAAGCTATTTGCTCTGTTTGTTGAGTCTCCCTAGGCTAGCCCTGGCTGGCCCACAACATGCTGACCTAGAACTTGCAGTGAGCCTCCTGCCTGTTTCCATGTGCTAGAATCACAGGTATGTTTGACAAAGTTTACCCAAGCTTTGTACAGAAGAATATTTAAATTTTTTGACACAATTTAATGTTCCATAAAGTATATGTGTAAATATAGCTTCCATCTGCTTACCAATGTTACCAATGTTACAAGTTATTCATGACTAGGATTACTAATTATGTTTATCTGAGAGAGCATCAGCAATGGAAATACTGAAGCCATTTTACTGTAAAAGCGGCTGAGATAATTATTCATCTTCATCAAGAGGCACAATGAACATTTCCCTAGAAAACCCCCTAAATGCCGGTGTGACGGAAACGATGATAGAAACCAGCACTGAAACGGGACAGACGCTGACAGCGCTGACTTCAGCACTGACCGGAATGCCACCATGCCGAGCTCCACCTCCACGTTATGGGATTGGAGCCAGACCTTTAGGATGAAGCCTCTTCGACAGACAGCGGCTTTACAGAAAGGCTCTGAGCTGTTCACTGCTGTCTGCCTTTCCATTCTTCCCCACGTCAGCACAGAGGCAGTGCCCCCATGAGTCCACCTCAGTGACTCCACAGTGCCTCAGTCCTGAATGTCCTTGTCCCCGAACACAGACAGACTTTGTTTTACTTCTCAGCCTTGCCTATTTTGTTAGGGCAGCAGAGATTTAAAATAATAACTAGATTTTATATATAATTTCCCTTCTGTAAAAAGATCACTTCATTAGCTGGGCGGTGGTGGCACACGCCTTTATTCCCAGCATTCGGGAGGCAGAGGCAGGTGGATCTTTGTGAGGCCAGCCTGGTCTACAAGAGCTAGTTAGCTCCAGGACAGGCTCCATAGCTACCAAGAAACCCTGTCTCAAAAAACGAAAATAAATAAATAAATTAATTAAAAAAAAAAAAAAAAGAAAAGACAACTTCATTGACCTATGGTAAAAGTCACTAAGAAACAGCCTATAAAAACCATCAGGGGCAGGCGGGTTGACACAATGTGCTCCAGACCAGTCAGGGCTCCTAGGGACACACTTCCCACTAACAAACCAACCAGCAATCCAACATACCCCCAAACTTACTTATAGTAAACCACGAAGCCTTCCCCGGTGTTAAGGTTGAGGTAGCTGTAGTAGGGGTCACCGAATTGCAGCTTTGCTCCTATGAAAGGCAATCCATCATCGTCCAACTTCTGCATAACCCGTGGGTCACCAGGTTTGACCCCAAACACAAGATTATCGTCCCCTTGCTTAAATTTTTCAGAGAGGTCTATGAATTCAGACTTGTAGACACTTCCATGAGCAAAGCCTCGTTCCCAAGAAGCCTTGTTCACAATCTGTGGAGTCAAAGAAAAAAAATTAACTTATAAGGGCAAACAAAAATTTTCAAAATATAACCAGTTAAGATTGGACAAATACTTGGTTCAGGGTAACTGGCATTTGATTTTGAAATAGCATCTCCAAATTACTAAGGCTATCAGGATCCAGATTTATAAATGGCTTAAGATATGATCAAAAATAATCATAAAAGGTAAACATACCAAGACCTCACAGCAACCTTGACCTCAGATCAGGAATTAACCATTTAAAGAACAAACACATTTGCTATTATGTCCTTGAGGACACAAACATCCCTTCAGTCAGTGAGCTCACAAACAGCAATGGGAAAGATCAGAGTCACAACTAACAGCCCTCACCATGGCATCTTCCATGTCGTAGCCAGTGTAGGAGATCACAGCTACAATGGCGTTTGTCCCGATCGGATAGTTGTCCATGTCGTAATAGTCATACATGCATGGTCTCACTAGCGGGCTTTGAGGTGTCTGAAGACGGTAGAGTTTATTATCTGATCGGTCTTGATAAGTGAGCAGTGGGAAGCCCATGGTCTGCTTACCTACGGAGGAAAAAGATGTCTTTGCATCTTGTTTTCAATCCTCAGTTCTCAACGTGCTCCGTAAAACTGGAAGCAACTACAAATACATACAAACACATGCCACGGGGATGAATAAAGCAAGCACCACGGCTCTGGAAGGAGACGGAGCCACTGTAACGCCCTGAACTAAAAGTCTGTGCTCAGGATTACACAGCCGGGGAAGACTCCTTCAAGTGAGTGTGGAAAGAAATTTCAGAATAATGAAAAAGAATTCTCAGAATAAAGGCTACCAGAGAATTTGTAGTTGGTAACCTGTACTATAAAAAAAAGGATCTGGGATGTGTACACCCATAATCCTAGTACTCAACAGGCTGAGGCCGGAGGATACTGCTTGCGTGGACATATGCATACCGGAAGAGGGAATCAGACCCCAGGGACTACCGACAGAGATGGCTGTGAGCCACCATTGTTGAGTCACCATAAGGGTGAGGGAATTGAACTCAGGACCTCTGGAAGAGCAGCCAACGCTCTTGACTACTGAGCTCTCCCTCCAGCCCTGCTGGAAGAGACTGAACCAAGACCAGCTCAAGGAAGGCTATGGGGTAAAGAGCACATCAAATGCTGCAGGCTTTAACTGTGGATAGAAATCAAGAGCACTCAGAGTGACAGTTATGTGAATGTGTAATGGCTCGAACCCCTCAGAAGTCAAGTCATGAGATTCAGACAAACGGAAGTCATGTTCTGTGACAATGTAAATGTCAAGAATGACACAAACAAGCTACAAGGCTCTTCTGCATCAAAGGAGACAAATGGAACACAAGTGATCCTGGATGGGCCTTTGAGTCCCTGCTTGCTCCAAACCAAGTAAGGACTAAAATACGGAGCGTGTGCTGCTCTTGCATACATTCCATATTCTCAGTTCCCGGTCCCCATGTCAGTGGCTCACAACTGACCATACCCCAGCTCTGGAGGGAGGGACTCAACGCCTCTGGTTTCTGTGCATACATGTAGTACTCTCTCACACACGCAACCTAAAGTAAACTATTCTTTGTTTTTGTTTTTTCGAGACAGCATTTCTCTGTAGCTTTGGTGCCTGTCCTGGAACTAGCTCTTGTAGACCAGGCTGGCCCCAAACTCCCAAAGATCCGCCTGCCTCTGCCTGCCTCTGCCTGCTAGTGCTGGGATTAAAGGCGTGCGCCACCACCGCCTGGCTTAAAGTAAACTATTCTTATAAAAAGAAGTCAAACGCTAAACTTCCTGATTTTGAATAAATCCCCTAAGGAGGCTTGTATGCATGCACCAAAGGGTGGGAGAGACGGTGCTGGGCCTGAAGTCTTCAAGTGAAGAGCGAAAGTTTGAGCCAGGAGGGATGTTCACGAATAGGTGCGGGCATTCTTTATGCTATTCTTGAAGCTGCTCAAGTTTGAGATTACTTCAGTTTAACCTACGAGCACCTTTTGTGTGTGCACGCACCAACCAGCAGCCTGCCCACCTTACCCATCTGGCACTGGTACATGTTCCGAGGACTCTGGTTGTGATCAGAGAAGGGGATGAAGTTGGCGATGACACTCAGCAGGCTGTGAGGGAAGAGCTCCTGGTGTGTGGAAATTCCGGCAAAAACCTCATCCTCAAAAATGGCAACGTTCATGAAGAGCTGGAGCAGAGGAGGGTAAGGAAGGAGAAGCACAAAATAACTGTGGTTGTCTCGGTGCTTCCCAGGGGGTAGCGCTCAAGGCTGCAGAGCGTTTAAGTTCCTAGCCCCATCATGAATGCTGAGGAGCTCCGCTCTTCTCTGCTACTGCTGTGGAGATGGTGTTAGGGCCCGTCTGTGTGTGCTAAGCACACAATACTTTCCCCTTAGACATTTCATCCTGCGTCTACCCTGTCCAACTGTCAAGGGCTGAAAAGGAAGAAAAATATTTATTTATTTTGGGCAGAGTTTCTCTGTGCAGCCCTGGCTGTCCTGTAACTCGCTCTGTAAACCAGGCTGGCCTCAAACCCAGAGATCCGCCTCCTCTGCCTCCTGAGGGCTGGAATTAAAGTGCACCACCACCTGCTGCACTAAAAACCTACAGAACTACACAGAGAAACCCTGTCTCAAAAAACAAAGAAAGGAAAAAAAAAAAAAAACCCAACAACAAACTACTTAGTGCTGGACAAAGAGCACCAGAAAAACAGCTGGATTTTCTGTCAGTGCTCCTGAGAGTGAAAGTGAGCCCCGGAAACTGTCCGACGTAAGCACACACTGCGGTAGGCACCCACCTGTTCCATCGTTCCAATGAGTTCTTCTTTGCCCAGTTCCAAGTTCTGCACAGGCCTCACCAGCCTGCAGGGGGTGGTGAAGAGGTACAACCCCGGGTACAGGCTTGGCTTTCCTGTCATGGGGACCAGGGCCACCTCCATCCAGGGAGGAATTCTTTTCTCCCTCAACACCTGTTTCAGCAGAACAGAGAGTTTAATGAAGAACAAACGTATGTTTTACCCCGCCCTCGCTGCCACCAGAGCCAGGTAGAATGGGAAAGGAGCGGCATCTAAGAAATTCTGTCACCCCAGTAGGAAAACCTAGTGTTCCAAGACCACAGCTGTCCGCTCCAGTCTTACCCCGCATAGAAGGCCACTCAGCCCACTTGAGAAACGGCAAAAGATTAAGAAAAGGCAAGTTTATTCTCTGATGTCTGAAATATAGATTAATGAATTTCCTTTCAAACAGTTACATGAAAAGGGTCTTTCTTTTGAAAATTAAAAAGAACAAAACAAAGCAAACGGGGATGCTGAGATGGCTACACAGTAAGGAGACACAGCAGACACTGCACTCACTTTTAAAAGCTGGGGTTCAGTTCCCAGCACCCATGTCAAGTGGCTTACACGTGCTGAGAACTCCACTCCCAGGGATCCCGCGCCCTCCTCTGGCCTTCACAGGCATTGCATGCTTAGATAAAAAAAGTCAGGGCAGTGGTGGTGCATGCCTTTAATCCCAACACTTAAGAGGCAGAGGCAGGTGGATTTCTGTGAGTTCGAAGCCAGCCTAGTCTACAAGAGCTAGTGCCAGGACAGCCAGGGCTATTAGACAGAGAAACACTGTCTTGAAAAACAAAAAAACAAACAAACAAACAACAAAAAAATTCTTTTAAACCCATTTTTAAAAATTTCTAAGTGAAGGGAAAAATATAAATCCAAGCTACAATAATTTAAAAAAGATTAAAGATCTATATACAATTAAGGGATTCACAGCTACACCTTATCAGCAAAAATGAAAGGGGAGGGAGGAGCCCGGAAAGGACAATGAGAAGGGACAGCTCTAAACTGAGCTATCTCTCGGGGGCCCTTGAATCTGCTGTTAACTGATTCATTGTGTGCCTGTATACTGGTCCAGGAGAGCCTCAGCAGTCAGCTCTTTCCTGTGACCTTGAAGGTTCTGGGGATTGAACTCAGGTCTCTAGGACTGACAGTAAGTGCCTATACTCGACTGAGTCAACTTTCTGGCCCCAAACTGAATTAACATTCACGTTAATAAAGAACTGATAAAAGAAAGCCAAATACAGAAAGAAAAATTTAAAAATCATTGGCACATAAAACCAAGATTCAGCTCACCAAAACAAACCTTAGTGGAGGCAAAAGCTTAAGAAGAGTAGAATAGGGGCTGGAGAGGTGGCTCAGAGGTTAAGAGCACTAGTTGCTCTTCCAGAGGTCCTGAGTTCAATTCCCAGCAACCACATGGTGGCTCACAACTATCTGTAATGAGATCTGGTACCCTCTTCTGGCCTGCAGGCAGAACACTGTTTACATAATAAAATCTTAAAAAAAAAAATAGAATTCTGACTGGGCTAAGGGAGGATGGCCAAGGCCCGTGTGGACTACAGAGTGGGTGCAGGACATCCACCACAGTCACAATCATTTAGCAAAGATAGCCAAGGAAGCAGGAATAACTCAGTGGGGAACCATCAATCAGTGGGTGAAGTTAGCTGAGGAAAGGAACCATCACATAGCTTTCAACTCTCTCTCCACAAATTACCCCTGAAAAACTCTAGCCTGACACCAACCTAAGAGGTCCAGGTTAGTACCTCCCAAGGACAAACAAGAGGCTCAGCTGGGAGGCAGCCAGCAGCCAGCTGGTGGTACTCTTATGAAGTCACACTGGATAGATAAGTAGACAGGGACCTCAACGAAACGCCTAATAAATAATTATAGGTCACATATCTGTCACTAACCTAACATAGAAGGCAAGACTACCAGAGCAAGCAAGATAAGGCAATCCAGAGACCGACCATCACCTTAAAGCGACGGAGAGCGTCTGCGACCTCAGGAGCAAGATCCTTATCCACCCAGCCCACCATGACACCATCCAGCAGGACAGGGTAGCATTCACTGTATGGTCTACAAGATGCCGCATCAACAGGAGTGACACCTGGGAGTGGACAAGAAGAATAATAAAATCAGAAGGCTTCATCCAACATTTCCAGCTCCCGGAGACACTGGGACTGCTTTCTCAGTAAGGCTGGCCAATTGTCCTGTCTGTTGTAGTGACAATTTGTTTGTGCTCCAACAAATAAAGCTTGCCTGAAGGTCAGAGTGCAGAGCTAGGTCACTAGTCAGCCTCAGAAGCCAGGCAGAGGTGGCACACACCTTTAATCCCAGTACTCTCAGAGGCAGTTCAAGGTCACCCTGAGCTGCGTGAAACTGACTCTGTCTAAAAAGAGAAACCAGAAGATGATTCCAGCCAGCCTTTGGGATCAAATGCCTTTAATCCCAGCGCTAAGAAGGTGGAGAAAAAAAGTGATATGGATGGGTAGAGAGAGGAATATAAGGCGGGAGGAGACAGGAACTCAGGGCAGTCTGAGGATTCATAGAGAGATGTAGTTTGAGGTTTCAGAGACAGCAGCAGTCTGAGGATGCATAGACCCCTTTGGTCTGAGTAGTGGTAGAAGTAAGAACTCTCTAGTGGCTGACTGCTCACCCTGATATCCTGACTCCAGGTTTTTGTTATAAGAACAATTAGAATTCATGTTGCAGTCTGTACAGCACAAAAGCTTCCATACTGCTTGTAAACTGCCTCATCAAGGCCATACAGAATCTAGAAAAGGGTCTGAGAGGATGGCTGGGCACAAGGGAGGCTGCACAACACCCCTTTCATACACAACAGCACCTAAACTCTGAATACTAACGGCTACTCTCATTCACACCTTTCTATTACCAACACCAATGACATTTTGCTGGTTTTAGTTCCAGAAATGCATGAGAGAGAAGCCAAGGATGCAGCCCGACTCACGTATGGAGGACTGAAAAGGAATTCACTGCTGAACCCCAAAGGGCAACTTTGCTGCTTGAGGCTGTGCAAAGCCAGCAAACCCAGCTGGACTGTCCAGTGTCCTACCTAAGCCACAGAGCAAGGCCGGGACAGATGCAGTGTACACGAACTTCGTGACAACCTCGCATGTGGCAGTCAGGTGGTTCAGCAGCCCACACGGTGCTCCGTCTGGGGTGTGCACAGGACAGAGGAAGCCCCAGGACTCTGGGAGCAGCCTGCGCACTGTGGTGGTCCTCATCTTGGCAAAGTCAGCCCCTCTGTGCACACAGCGGAAATGGGAGAGATAGCGGATGAAGTTCAGCTTGTCAGCCACAACACACAGACCGGAGTCTTGCAGGAAGCCAAGACCTTAATAAAGAACAAGACACTCAAATCAAGACAAAGTCTTTTTTAAAAGCCCCAAACTGTCTGTTTCTGATGCTTCAGGGCTAGGGATATAGCTCAGTGATAAGAGCATCTGTCTAATATATGAGCGGGCCCTGGGTTCGATTCCCCAGACCAACCCCCCCCTCCACATATATGTTTGCAACATGGGATATTAGTTCTGATAACCTCCCCCCACATACACATTTGCAGCGCAGAATATTAGTTCTGATAAATGGGGAAAAATCAGATTAGATTGGTCTGAGAGCCCTGCCACTGCATAAGCACTTGCTGCCATGCTAACGAGAGAAATCAGTAGCACCTGTCCAAATAGAAGAGCAGATTTCTGGATCCCAGTTAGCCTTTCTTATGTTTTCAGTTCATTCTAATACAAGAGGTTTAGGGAGGGACACAAATACAAACCCTTCCAGGCTGCAGCTGTAGACCTGCAGACACACGCAGTCTGTCTGTATGTCCAGACAGACATGCGGTCACCGCTTTCCAGGAGTCATGGAATGTGTCTGTTCACTAGTGCTGGATTTACAAAAGCAAGACACTTCGCCGAACCCTTTAGGTTGGCAGACATTTGTCAAAATTTACTATAAAATCTGACTTCAGTGAGGGTTAGCTTACTCTGGAATTCTGCAGCAACGTATTTTATTATATTATGCACATAATTTGAAAAATATAAATCGCCTGTTTCATTTTACCTGTTTTCGAACGCAGATTCCCAGTAGCAAGAAGATATTCAAATGGTTTCGTTAGTTCTGATCCCATACTAAATATCTTCAGCAAATTCTCATTGTTTATGGATACATTGGTCTTCTGAGCCCTCTTATCTAAAGCTATCTTAATAGACACTAGCCAATTTTCCATTTTTTCCTAAAAGAAGAAAATGTTAAATTTAAAGTAGTACATGCTTTAAATATCATAAATGCTACATCTACCCCCCCCCACAATCTACACAATCCAGTATAAAGGCCCACTGTCTATACATGCGGCAAAGGATGCATCTTTAGCACAACCAGGGTTGTAAAAGACAGCCCTTCAATGTACAACTGAAAGTCTAGCATTCTTAAAGACAGAGACAGGAAGTCTACATCAGGGGCCCATTGATTTGATTACACTGTGTAAAGATAGGTCACTGTGTTTAATAAAAAACTAAATGGCCAATAGCTAGGGAGAACGTATAGGTGCAACTTTTAGACAGAGAGCTCTGGGAAGAAGAAAGGGGGAGTCGCCAGCCAGACGCAGAGGAAGCAGGACGTGCAGGAGAAGAGGTAAAGCCACGAACCACATGGCAGCACACAGATCAATAGAAACACATTAATTCAAGCTGTAAGAGCTAATTAGAAACAAGCCTGAGCTAAGGCCAGGCTTTCATATGAATAAGTCTGTGTGTTTTTATTTGAGAGCTGGTTAGCTGGCGGGATAGAGAAAGATCATTACAGGGGCTGGAGAGATTGCTCCGTGGTTAAGAATGAGCACTGCTCTTGCAGAGGTCATAAAATCTGGGACATGGGATCGGGATAGTGGGCCTGCCCTCGAGGAGCTGGCCCTGCTCCCTGATTCACATTCCTGCACTGTATCCAAAGACCCTTTCTCCATGGTGACAGATTATACTCCCGAAACCCACAAGCCCAAAGTTGGTCATTTTGTCAAAGTAACAAAAAAAGTAACTAATATAAAGTATTGCAAATTAATTTTAGCAAATGTTGAAGACATGGAACAAAAAGACAAAGATTAGCTGTATCCAAGGACGTTCTTTTATGCTTGGTCATCCATGCTATGACCAAAATTTGATGAAACTATACTACAAATATTAATTAGAACCAGGCATGGTTCTACATAACTAATCTCAGTATTTGGAGGGCTCAAACAGGAGGATTTAAATTAACTGCTGGAGAGAGACCTTGTCAAACACCGAATAACAAGAAATCAAACAGCCGCCGAGGAGATGGCTCAGTAGGTGATGCGCTTGAGTGGGTGACATGCTTGCCTTGCATGTGAGTTTGGATCCCCAGCATGGAAAGCAGGCATGGCAGCACACGCCTGTCATCCCAGCACAAATGAGACACAAGCAGGTAGATCCTGCAGCTTGTTGGCTACCCAGTCCAATCAAATCAACAAGCTCTAGGTTCACCGAGACCCTATCTTAAAATTTTTTTTCCACCGGGCAGTGGTGGTGCACACCTTTAATCCCAGCACTCAGGAGGCAGAGGCAGGTGGATCTCTGTGAGTTTGAGGCCAGCCTGGTCTACAGCGCTGAGTTCCAGCACAGGCTCCAAAGCTACAGAGAAACCATGTCTTGAAAAACAAAACAAAAAAAATTTTTTTCAACAAATGGATGAATCTATAAAACATATTGAGTGAGGTAATCCAGAGCCAGAAAGACAAATCAGAAGTGGCTTTTAGACATAAAGCGAAGAAAAACCAGCCTACAATTCAAAACCCCAGAGAACCTAGACAATGAGGACCCTAAGAGAGACATACATGGATCTAATCTACATGGGAAGTAGAAAAAGATGAGATCTCCTGAGTAAATTGGGAGCGTGGGGATCAGGGGAGAGGGTAGAGAGGGAGGGGAACAGAGAAAAATATATAGCTCAATAAAAACAATTAAAAGAAAAAAAGAAAAACAAAAACACACACACACAAAAACTGCCCGAATGCATACACACACACACACACCATAACAGGTACATGCATATAGTACACAATTTTTTTTTTGTTTTTGTTTTTTTGTTTTTTTTTTTTGTTTTTTTTTTTTTTTCGAGACAGGGTTTCTCTGTGGTTTTAGAGCCTGTCCTGGAACTAGCTCTTGTAGACCAGGCTGGTCTCGAACTCACANTTTTTTTCGAGACAGGGTTTCTCTGTGGTTTTAGAGCCTGTCCTGGAACTAGCTCTTGTAGACCAGGCTGGTCTCGAACTCACAAAGATCCGCCTGCCTCTTCCTCCCAAGTGCTGGGATTAAAGGCGTGCGCCACCACCGCCAGGCAGTACACAATTTTTTTTTTAAAAGGCCAACAATCCAATCAATAAATGAGCTAAAAGCAGAGACAGTTTTCAGAAAGTGAAGCACAAATGGGTAATAAACATTAAGAAACGGTCAATGTCACCAGTCATGGGGGAAATGCAAATAGAAACAACAGTGAGATTCTATGCAACCCATCAGAATGGCAGTCAAGAAAACAACACGGAGACGACGCAGCCAGATGGGAAGCCTGGTGCACTGCAGGGGAAGGTGAACCAGCGCTGCCATTACGGAAGTATAACGGTGCCTCAGAATATTAAAAATAGGCCTGGGGCTGGAGAGACGGCTCAGCAGTTCGGGGCACTGACTGCTCCTCCAAAGAACCCAGGTTCAATTCCCAACACCCACATGGCAGCTCACAACTGTCTGTAACTCCAGTTCCAGGGGACCCGACACCCTCATACAGACATACATGCAGGCAAAACACCAACACACATAAAATAAAAATAAATAAAAATATGTATTAAATATTAATAGCTTCTGTGTGACCCTGAAGGATTAAATCAATGTATCACAAAAATTCTTGCACACCAACTGCATACCAGCCCAGGTAACAAAGAGAAATGGATAAGGAAAACACAGTGCATGTATTCATAATAGAAGGGTTTTCTGTGTTTTTGGCATTTCTTTTTAACTATAAGGAATGAAGTTTTATAATTTGGAGGAAAGTAGATTCAACTGAAGAAGTCCATTAACTGAAATCATATTAAGAACGCTAAGTCAGCTGGACAGTGGTGGTACAAACCTTTAATCCCGGCACTCGGGAGGAAGAGGCGGGCAGATATCTTTGAGTTCGAGGCCAGCCCTGGTATACTGAGTGAGTTCCAGGACAGCCAGGGACAGACAGAGAAATCCTGCCTTGAAAACAAATTTTTTTTTAAAAAGGAAAGAAAGATAAATAAGTCAGTCTCATTTAAAAAAAAAAAAAACCCTACCTTTCATTTGAGAGCCTCAGGTTTTACATGGAAACAAAAGATCACGTATGTACAGGTGACACAGAAATCTGGAGCCAGAGTTTTGATTAAGTCCCTTACTGCTGAACAAAAGGACGCGGTGTAAGATGCCCAAACTAGGAATCATCAGCACGCACTTACCTTCAGAAACATCAGGAAGAGCTGCCCGGGGGTAAGGACTTCCTGATTCACTAGGCTATCGGGGTTGTCCTCCATGCACTCGCCTCTGGCTAGAGCAAAGAGCTTCCGGGTCATGAGACAGAGCAGGTAAAACTTCTCAGTATCGGACTTCAGGTGGATACAAATGCACTGGCTGAAAGAGAAACAGAAACCTTAAAGCGGTTCTGCCTTCTCCTGCCCAGCTCCCAGTGACCAAGGTGCCTACTTCACATTTACCTAACATTTCTTCCAAAACTGTTCTTCACCTTTGCTGGCCACAGCAGCAGATAGCACCACCAAGTCTGCAGCTGTGCTCAGCAACAGAGAGCAATCAGCAACACCTGCAGCTACTCCACAGCTCAGTTAAAAACAACACTTCACTTTCTCAGCCGCACTGGCCACATGGCAAGTGCTCGGCTCCTGCCAGGGTGATCTAGGACTCTGCTCCTTTAATACGTGGTTATGGAAGAGAGTCGTTGCTACAGGGAAATACAGCCCCATGTTGTCTGCAACTTTCAGAGATACAGAGAGGCAATGTGTGTCTATGAAGAGACAAAGTGATCACTGTAACCAACAAAATGTCAACACTGGTGACCTCCAGCGCTCACTGTCTTACTTGAACACTGTAGCAAACTTGAAATTAACATGGGATAAAAAAAGCAAAGCTGCCCTCCTGGCTAGGACCACAGCATGCTACCCAGGCTCACTTCCTAGGCATGAACCCATCTTTCCCCCTCTCCCTTCCCAGCCCAAAGCACACATACTTGAACAGGAACTTGGCAGCTTCCTCATTTGGGTACCAGTCAGGGAGACTGAGCTTCACTCTGAAGCGCTCGCCCAGATAGTTAAGGACCTGCTTCTGCGTGGAGCAGCCCTCTTCCATGACAATCCTCAACATCTGAGAGACAGAATTCTTAAAGAAAGAGTCTTCCTCTTTGCCTTTGATGAGCTCCTGGAAAATCTGATAGTCGGAAAAGCTCACAAGTGCCTGAAATAGGAAAAAAAAAATACTTAAAGCTTTCTTTTAAACAACTACCAAAGGTTTAACTCACTTAGTTACAATCTTCCCCTCTAATAATTGTTAATGTCCAAGCAAAACTAGCCCTCCGAAACAAAACATTCTCTTTACACCAGCCAAACATCGAAGTCGCAGTGATTCTACTTCTAGGTAGGCAAAAAACGGAATCGTGTCTCCTCCCACTCTGAATTAGGGCTGTCCCTACATGACCAAAATATGGCAAAAAGGAGATGCCAGATCCCCAAGGCTAGGGCATAGACCGTCCTCTATCTCATCCTCTGGGCTAACTCCCAGGGGAGAGGGGAACTGAGACCTCCGACCAATAGCCACCAAGTGAGCCACCAACTCTATACTGGGGTCCTGGAAGCCTGGTCAAGCCAAGTGACCGCAGCACTTCATTTATTTTTAAATTTTTAATTTTGATTTGAGAGAGGAAGAGTGTGAGTGTGCGTGCATGTGTAGGCATACACAAGCCACAGCACATGGAGGAGGTCAGAGGACAAGTTTTGGGAGCCAGGTCTCCTTCCACTGGGGGTTCTGGGGACCAATGCAGGCTGTCAGGCTTGCATGGCAGGTGCTTTTTCCCGTGGAGTCATCTCATCACCCCGGGAGCACCTCCAAAAACTTCAGTGTGACCTATGACCTATGCAGTCAAGCTGGTCCCAAGTGCTACATCTCCAGAGACTCTGAGAAATGTTTATTTCAAACAACTGGTTTTAATAGAGCAGCAACTAATTCGTACAGCATATATGGTCATGCTCTGTTTATGGTACGAGCGGGGATGGGGGGAGACAGGGTCTTGGTATGTTACCTTAGCTGGCCTAGAACTTGCAGCCTCCAGACTGCCTCCTCAAAAGCCTGGGTAACATTACATGCACATGTACTTAACAGAAAGAAACCATCTACTACTCATATACAAGATACAGCTTCCAATGAGCCTATTTATATCAAAGACATATTCATCTCATCTCACCTTAAGTGCAAATCCCAAAGGAAGGAAAAACAGCTCTTTCCGGTAAATAAAGTTCAACATAACTGTACCATTCTCCACATAGTGAAGGTTCATGTTGACGGCGGAATGCTCTTCTCTCACACAGTGCATGGAGACGCCTGCCAGAGGAGGAGCAAGGAGTCAGGGCCCAATTCTTTCATTTTATCACCATAATCAATGGCAAATCACTTAGCACGGTCAGCCTTTACTCCCAGCACTTGGGAGGCAGGGGCAGTTCAAGGTCAGCCTGGTCTACACAGCTAGTTCCAGGACAGCCAGTACTACCCAGAAAGATCCGTCTCAAACAAACAAACAAACAAAAAAAGAAACAACAAAAACCAACCTACCAACCAACCAATCAAACAACGAAAAAGATTAACTAAGTCAGGCAATCAAAAATGTCCACAGACCTTGCCAAATGTTTTCTGGAGCACACAGAAATAGCTGAAGCTATGACTTTGGCCAAACTTCCAGGTTTTCCGTCAGCTGGGGCCCGTAGCACCTTATTCTTGGATCACCCTGCACAGCGCACCTCCTATCCACAGTGCCCTATGGGCCTGGTCAAGATTCGGTTACTTATCTAATGTCCTGATGGACTCCAGAACTCAGCCTTCAGGCTTATCCTGGACGCCACATCAACAGAGCAAAGAACCAGCAACTCCATGTCCTGATATGCTGACACTGTTCTCCTAGGTGTTGCACCTTTGGCAACTATTAAAGTTAGATTTTCATCTCAAGTATAAACGATACATTATGTAATATAAATGTAGACATTACTAGAGAATGCCATATCACAGACAGCGAACACAGGCCAGTCTCCTGAGGGCGTGCCAAGGCAGACTGAACAGGGGACCTCTCAGGTTTCTGGACACAGGTGCTAAGTCAGGCCAGCCTTCATCCTCAAAAGCAATCTCATAAATACATGAAGTCTTCCTGACTAAAAATAGGCAAGTGTTCTCACTATGAAATCACTTTCTGTGTATATTTCATTTTCTTTGTGAATAAACACTATACGTATTAAGGTGATTTGATTTATACATATACAATGGCACCAACTTTACCACGAGCCACCTGCCATTTGTCAGCTTCACCATGGTGCACACAAGCCATGTCCATTCAGTAGAATCTGCATCTCACTTTTTGAACTGAGACCTTTCCCTAGACTAACAATGCTGTGCATTTCCCCATGATACTGGATAGCAGCAGTGAGCCACAGCTCCCAGCCAGCCAGGAGATCAAAGAGGAAAACGATCATCTTCAATTTCCCGGGCTGCCAATGGTATTGAATACAGGGTTTTCATAGCTCATGCATACAAAAAGCCAGATCTGTGTAGGAACACGAGATGATCAACACTTGCTCATGAAACAGGCTTTGTTTTAGGTGATTTTTCCAGACTGTATGCTAATGTATTAATTACTGTTCTGAGCACGGTTAGGCTTTGCCAAGACAAGCTACTATGCTGGCACCGAGAGCATTATTATGTGTGTGGTGTCATGCAATGAGCCCAGAAACTTCTGCAGGTTAGACAAACCTGTCCCCAAACCAGTCTCCACCTCCAAGTACTTTTTTTTTTTTTTTTTGAGTTAGGGTCTATTTTGTAACACTGACATTCCTGTCCTGGAATTCAGTGTAGACCAGGTGGCCTCAAATACAGAGATCCACCTGCCTCTGCTTCCTGAGTGTGGGATTGAAGATGTGAAACACCACACCTGGCTTTAAGCATATTTTTTTTAAATTAAAACAAATATATTTACTTATTTATTAAGTTGTTTGAGTGCATGTGTGTATTTGTGTGTGTGTGTGTGTTTGTGTGCATGTGTTCTTATGTGTGCAGATGACAACAAAGGCCAGAGATGTCAAGTCCCCTGGAGCTGGAGCTACAGGCAGTTGTGAGCTGCCCGACATGGATGCTGGGGACTGAACTCAGGCCCTCTGGAAGAAAGATACATGCTCTTAAAACCGCTGAGCCATCTCTCCGGCCCCTTGAAGTCCATTTTTAATATACAATACTTTCAATTTACTGTAGGTTTATTAAGAAGCATCCATGTATTGCATAACAATTACCATAATCATGTTAATTAAAACATCAAGTACCACATACAGTTACCAACTGTGTATGTATGTGCATGTGATATCAAGACACTTAAAAATCTACTCCATTTTCAAATTTCAAAATTACAATAGTATTAATGATATCACAGTGCTGTACACTAGTATTAGTGCACTGTGTTTATATATGTATGGTGGGAGTATACTCTCCCGTGCAGACACAGGTAGTGTGTGTGTGTGTGTGTGTGTGTGTGTGTGTGTGTGTTACTCTCCCATGCAGGCACAGGCAGAGGCCAGAGACTGGCACCCAGATGTCCTCCTCAATTGCTTCTCCATTTGTGTCTTTTGAGACGAGTCTCTCACTGAACCGGGAACTTTCTTCTTGGCTAAATTAGCTGGAACCCCTGTGCCCCTGTCCTCTCCCCTCCAGAGTCAGGAGGTTGCTGTGCACTGCCAAACCTTCTGTTCTTGTTTTTAAATGTTGGTGATGGGGTCTCAACCCTCGTGCTCCTATAGAAAGGACATTTCCCACCCTGTACTTGGCCTGTAACTTAAAGTTTATACCTTGATAAACATGGCACCTACCAACCTGAATCGTACAGTAATGTTTTATGGCAAAACAAACAAAAATCATGTAAGAGAAACACACTAAAGATGGTGTACAGTTAGCCAGGCAGTGGTGGTGCCCGCCTTTAATCCCAGCACTCAAGAGGCAGAGAGAGGCAGGTGAGTTTGAGGCAACCTGATCTACAGAGTGAGTTCCAAGACAGCAAGGGCTACATAAAGAAACCCTATCTCAACAACTTGCCCCCACCAAAAAAAAAAAGATTGTTTATAGCTGTATCTACTTAAAAAAATGGTTTTCAAGGGGGCTGGAGAGATGGCTCAGAGGTTAAAAGCATTGCCTGCTCTTCTAAAGGTCCTGAGTTAAATTCCCAGCAACCACATGGTGGCTCACAACTATCTGTAATGGGGTCTGATGCCCTCTTCTGGCCTGCAGGCATACACACAGACAGAACTTTGTATACATAATATTTTAAAAATAAATATTTTTTTAAAAAAATGGTTTTCAAGTTGTCTAAAACAACATTCCAATGTTCACTAAAACCTACCGAAATGAGTGTAGCCAAGCCCTCTGCTTTTCCACTTTGGTCTTATCATGGCAATGGGGAAATTCCTCCGAGGCATAATCAACATTCGGATGACCTTTTCGATGCCATTGATTATAAAATAACCTCCCATTTCCTGCCAAAGACAAGGGTTATCATCTGTTAAACAAAGGTATATGACTAAGTAAACACAAAGCTATTTCTAGTCACATAAGTGCAGCTCCCAGAAGAGGCACTCATTGGTGAAAGGGACACTGCTCTATGGAAACAGCGCAGGCTCCAGAAAGTCTTGTCAAATACACAGCCAGGGTCCAAAAGACACAGGACAAATGGAGAGCAGACAAACAACGCCATCCCCTCCAACTAGACAGGCTCAAGCTTTTCTGTCCCAAATTATTTCCACTCCCAAGCACTATTTAGACAAAACTTATTCCAAAATCTAAAGATAAAAATGTTAAGTTTTTTTTTTTTAAAAAAACTTAAAAAAAAAAGGGAAAAAAAGAGGTTGATTTCATAAAAGCTTTTCCAACTAGAAATCTGGACTAGATAAACATATGAAAACGTTTATAACAGGGAGTATTTGCTAACGCCTGATATCGAATAGGCACATTCTGCAGGACGCCCTGTTCATGAAGCTCTTACTGGTCTTATAAGCTCCTACCTATTGGTCTGCTTGGTTTCACCAGAGGAAACTGAGGCTTGGGGTGACTTAAGTTCTCCACAGCCCTCACCACTGATAAATGGAATGGCTAAGGGGGTAAAGGAATTTGCTATAGGGCCTGAAGATCTGAGTTCAAGCCCTGAGACCCACATGATGGAAGGAGAGAATCAACTCCTCACGTGTTGTCCACGGATCCTTTGACGTCTATATACGGACTATGTTACTAAAGTGCCCTTCAACTCCACACCCCACTCCCACACAAAGGAAACAGCCAGGCTTGGCGGTACACACACCATTAATCACAGCACTCTGTGTGTGTGTGTGTGTGTGTGTGTGTGGAGGGGGGAGGCAGATTAAGATGGATCTCTGCGCTCAAGACCAGCCTGATTGATCTATATACTCCGAGTTACAGGCCAGCCAAGGCTAATTAATAGCACGACCCACCCCACCCCACCACCCAAAAGGAAGGAAAGGAAGGTCATAAAAGAGAAAAGAAAATTTGGGTTGGGAGTGTAGCCTGGTAGCAGAACTACATTTCACATGGGCGAAGGCCCTGGGTTCAATGCTCAGGAAGACAAAGCAGAAAGAGGGAAAGGGAAGTAGGAAGAGGAGGAGGGAAGGAAAGGGAAAAGAAAAAGATTTCTGGGGGAGGGGGAACCTCCTAGTACACTGCCCAAAACAATAACATTCTTCAGCATACGTGGCTTCCCACACTGCCTCAGCAGACAGGAAGGAATCCATGCATAGCACTCAGACACAGCAGCAGCGCTCCATATGACATACCTAGAACTCAGAAGTCGAAAAATTGACTTCCATTGGCAAGCTCCCTGCTTCCCCACCTCTGATCTTGGCCCTCACTGCCTAGATCCCTGCACTTACCTCTGCCTCTTCATGGTGCTCAATGAGGACTTGCGGAGGAAGGTTGTATAAGTTGCAAAGTTTTGACTTTACCATGATGGGGACATAGCCAAGAAACTGTTTAATGACTCCTCTGGGGACTCCGTTCACTGCCCAGCTGATGTCAGCCTACACGAAAACAACAACAAAAATAAACTATCTGGACCTGCGAGCACCAATGAATATTTAAAAAAAAAATGTTTAAATGTACTTATTTCTATGAATACGAATGTTTTGCCTGCTTGTATGCCTATGTACCAGATTTGTGCCTGGTACCAGTGGGGGCCAGAAGAGGGCATGAGATCTGCTGGAACTGGAGTTACTGGCAGTTATGAGCCACCACATGTCGCTGGGAACCAAATCCTGGTCATCTCGAAAAATAATCAGTGCTTTTAACCACAGAGTCATTTCTCCAGACCCACAGATGAGTTTGAAAGAAGGAAGGTCACAGCGAAGTGACTTCATGTTTTAGACTGAGAAGATACCATTCTCTAAGGGGCAACGCTAAGAAAGCAGACCTTTCCTATAACCTTGAGTCTCCAAACCGGGCAGGGACAGCCACCTGGCATGACTGATGCTCACCGTCAGCCTCCCACGGTAGGTGCTCCGTCGACCCCGGCACTCGGCTGGGTAAACGCTGAGCTCTTTGCAGATGGTCCCTTTGGGCACTGAGGGCGGACTGATGACTGCATCCACGATAGTAAGAGTTATGCGCTCATCTTTGAAAGCAAATTCAAAGGGAGGAATGGCCTGAAATACAATTCACGCTGCTCAGTCACTTGTGTTTTTCAAGGCACTTTTCGGAATCACGCATGTTCTACACTCACTGATGTCTATCACGCCAACTAAACCCAACAACTAACGCTACAACTAACTGGTAACTTTGCCAACTACTTAACCATAATGCATTCTACTAAGGGCCTTTTGTATTTGATTGTGCAGCAGGCTCTACAGACACGGAAAAGGCTGAGCCAAGTATACCTCCTCCACAAAGACAAGAGAACTGCTGCGCATGCGCAAGAATAGGGACGCCCTCCGCTCTTACTGTCGTCATTCTTCAGGTTTACCTTCGCACACTTTATCCCCTCGGACTGAAGCCTGCCTGATGATGCAAAGATTTCTAAATGGCTCCCATGTTTTCGACTATCGGTCTGGCAGTCAAAGCTCGCCAAAGCATCACCATCCCTAACGCCCACAGCACACCTGTTCAACAACAAAACCTCCAGGTAGTGTCTACTACCTACGCGGCTGTTCCTAACCTCCTCCTGGAGGGAACCCACCATTCTCTTCCCTTCACCTTATCCAAGGCGGAGTTGTCTAAACACCCGGATGAGCGCACTTCCCTCCTGCTCCTGACTTAGTAAACTACTACATCTCAGGGCAGTTCTCAAGAGTGCTGGCTAGCTGCTGGTGCCTGCTACCTCTACACAACCAACAACCCCGAGGAGCACCCAAACCTGAGCTCGCTAACCGGAAATCGGCATGTTCTTACTTTCAGAGCCTAGTGCCAGGAGAGACTAAGGATGCTAACAAAAAGTGACCTCCCCCATCGTCCTTACCTGAAGTCCGCTACCATTGTTAGCCTGATCCCTAGGACTTTTATCTTTCTCAACAAGCCTAACTCAGAACGGCGGCCAGTTTTTCTCTTTAAGAGAAGGAAGCTAGGTGGTAGCATTAATTAATTAAGCACGCCTTTAATCCCAGCACTCAGGAGGCAGAGGCGGCGGATCTCTGTCTGAGTTCGAGGCCAGCCTGGTCTACACAGAGAAACCCTGTCTCGAGCACGACCCCCCCCCCAAAAAAAAAGAAAACTTCTCTAAGAGAAGAAAACTGAAGGATGACCTTGCCACAGTTTGCAACCTTCTGAGGTAGTTTTAGAACTTAAGAGTCCAGGTAGGAAAAGGCGGGGGCGCTTTGAATGGTCGGAAAACATAATCCCAAACAGTTCACTTTATCACTCATCTCACAGTACCCAGAAACGATTCACTCAAAATCAGGGTTCGTACTCACATATAAACCCTGAAATCACAAAAACAACTTTTCCTACACTACTCGGCTAAAGTTGCAACGAAGCGCTTCTCTCTCTGAACTACCCAAAGCCTTGCACGGTGAGTGAGTGCCACTATTTAAGGCCGTACTGCGGACTCCCGGCCACCTCCTCCATCCTCTGGAACCCTCCGGGCCCCACTCGGGCCGAGGGCGTGCCGCTCACCTGCACCGCGTGGCTCAGCCCATCCAGCACCGCGTAGTTGAAGGAGTCCACGTGCGCCCGCGTCAGGTCCTGCAACGCCGCCTTTTGCTGCTCCGGAGGAATCGCGTACGAGGGATCGGTCAAGTGCTTCAGGCTGGGCCCGCTGGGCAGGCTCCGCCACCGGCCGTCGGGTTCCATGCTTCCGCCAACCCAGGACCGGAGACCTGGGCTACGACCCCACTCGCGGCCAGGAGGAAAAGCCGGAATCCCCGATGCCACACGCTCCTCTCCGCGGCTTGCTGGGAAATGTAGTTCCTCGTGTTCGGCCCGCCCCACCCTGGTCCTTCCATTTTGCAGGGTCGACCGGGAACCAAAACCGTGACGTGATTAGGCCGGTTAAATCTACACACACACAGCAGCATATCTGCCTCTTCTCTCAGCTGTATCCTGCAAACCGCTCTAAAACCCACTCCACTTTAGTGTGTGACCTCTGTGGCCCTTAGCCGCTCAATCAATTAGGACCTCATAGAGCTATCTTCAAAGATTCTTTTCTGTTCCTTTGGGTAACTTTCCGATTACATCCTGATGCTGATGCTAAGAGACTCTGGAGTCTGGTTTTTTTGAGATAGGGTTTCTCTGTGTAGGAGTCCTAGCTGTCCTCTTGTAGATCAGGCTGGCCTAGAACTCACAGAGATCTGCCTGCCTCTGCCTCCCGAGTGCTGGGATTAAAGGCACGCCTCACCACAGCCGAACAAAACTCTGGAGTCTTGGTTGCAACCGAAATACAGATGTTGAGCACCCACCTCTGTCCTCTCTACCCAACTCTTTATTATCTATTTGTTTGTTTGTATGCTTGCTTGCTTACTTGAGACGGGGCTCTCTGTGCCTGCTGTTCTCAACCTATGTGTCGCAACCCCTTTGCCAGCTCTTTATCTCCAAACATATTTACATTACAATTCACAGCAGTAGCAAAATTACAGTTATGAAGCAACAAAAATAATTTAATGGAGGAGGTCACAACAACATGAGGAACTGTATTAAAGGGTCGCAGCATTAGGAAGGTTGAGAACCACTGCTCCATGTAGTCCTGACTGTACTGGAACTCGATTTGTAGACCAGACTATTGTAGCACAGAGATCCACCTCACCTGTCTCTACCTGAGTGCAGAGATTTTTTTTTTGTTTGTTTGTTTCTTTGTTTTTCAAGACAGGGTTTCTCTGTAGCTTTGGAGCCTGTCTTGGAACTAGCTCTTGTAGACCAGACTGGCCTCAAACTCACGGAGATCTGCCAGCCTCTGCCTCCCGAGTGCTGGGATTAAAGGCGTGTGTAACCACGCCCTGCCCTTTCTACTCAACTCTTTATGAGTAAAGTTATACCACTGGGACCACCCGCAGGAATCAGGCTAAGCTACCAAACCCCCTACACCAAAAGAAAGGAAGCCACCCCAAACCCACTTCTGCTGGTATTCAGGCATCTGCACTGGCCTGCCCTTAAGGTTCTGACAGGATACATCCTCAGTTGCTGCCATTAAGAACATCTACTGTAGGGCTGGTGAGATGGCTCAGTGGTTAAGAGCACTGACTGCTATGAATATCGTTTTGTTGTTGTTGTTGTTGGGTTTTTTTGTTTTGTTTTGTTTTTCTAGACAGGGTTTCTCTGTGGTTGTGGTTTTGGAGCCTGTCCTGGAACTAGCTCTTGTAGACCAGGCTGGTCTCGAACTCACAGAGATCCGCCTGCCTCTGCCTCCCAAGTGCTGGGATTAAAGGCGTGCGCCACCACCGCCCAGCTGAATATCGGTTTTTGTATGTGTGTGTGTGTGTGTGTGTGTGTGTTTTCAACTCTCTTTAGTATTGAAGCTAAGAACAGGATTTCTGGGTCATGTATTTACTCTGTATTTTGTTCTGTGAAACTATTCAAGTGAACTGTATAATTTAAAATTTCCCCAACAGCATCCTTACTGATACTATCCCCTGGTTATAAGCCATCTTATGACTTGTACAATCGCATCTATTTGTGGGTTTTGATTAGCCTTTCCCTAGAGGATAATAGTAAGCATAATTTAATGTGTTTATTGGTTGATGGTATATTTCCTTTGGAAAAAATGTCTGTTTAAATTGCTCATTTTAAAGTTGCTTGTCTTTCTATCATTGAGTTGTAATATGCTGGTCATTCCTGGACTTGTGATTTGAAAATACATTTCCCTGGGAGGTCAAGATCATGATGGAGAAATCTACAGAGACAGAGAGGCGGTCATGGGGCATGCCTTTAATCCCAGCACTCGGGAGGCAGAGGCAGGCGTATCTCTGTGAGTTCGAGGCCAGCCTGACCAATCTCATGGAGAATCACGAACTCTAGACCAATAGCTGTGGAGCCTCCATGGGACTGAAGTAGGCCCTCTGTGTGTGAGAGACAGTGGTGAAGCTTGGACTGAGGGGCCCCTGGCAGTAGGACCAGGATCTACCCTGGTGCATGAGCTAGCTTATTGGAGCCCATTCTCTATGGTGGGATGCCATGCTCAGTCTTAATGCAGAGGGAGGAGCTTGGTCCTGTCCCAATTTAATGTGCCATGGGAGGCTGGATAGGAGGTGGGCTGGTGGGGAGGTAAGTGGGCCTGGGAGGAGGGGTGAAGGGGAGAACTGTTTTTGGAATGTAAAATGAAATAAAAATTATTAAAAAAAATTTGTTTCCCTTTTATGGGTTGTCTATTTTCTTTTAAAAATATTTGTGTAACTGGACATAGTGGTGCATGCCTTTAATCCCAGCTTTCAAGATGCAGAAGTAGGTGGATCTCTGCGTTCCCGGGAGGTCTGACCTACATATCAAGTTCTGGAACATCCAGAATCACACAAAAAGAACATTTTAAAAAAAGAAATTAATTTGCACAAATGAATCTGTGTGCCAGGTATGGTGGCAGCAGCTCTCAAAAGGCAGAAGCAGGTGAATCTCTGTGAGTTCTAGGCCAGTCTGGTCTACATAGAGAGTTCCTAGACAAACAAGGCTAGGCTGTATGAGAGACCCTGTCTCAAAACCACAACAAAAAGAACTGTGTTAATTCCTAAACCATTGTTTTTTGGTGTTGATAAAAGAGAATTGTTTTCTGATGTCATTTTCAAATTGTTCATTTATAGTGTTCAGAAATGCAATTGAGTTTTATATGTTGATATTGTACCTAGCAATCTTGCTAGAGGTTTTCTCTGTGTAAGATCTTGTCATCTGCAATGAGACATACTTATGCTTTCCAGTCTGGATGTCCTTCCTTTTTTTTTTTTTTTTTTGTGCTAATTGCTCTAGCTAGGATCTTTAGGGCACTGTTGTCTTTGTTTGTTTTGTGAGGAGGACATGGCTGACACAAGGACTCTAAATGTAGCCCAGGTTGGCTTTGAACTTGTAATTCTCCTGCTTCAGTCTTGAAAACTCTAGGATTACAGCCATATACAACCACATCTGGTTTACCTTTGAAACAATTTTTATATGTATTCATCTCTTGGTGACAGACACAAGTGTATGTGTGAGGGTTCACACTTGCCACCCTGAACATGGGGAAAAAAGTCACTTTCGAGAGTGGGGTCTAAGCCGGGCGGTGGTGGCACACGCCTTTAATCCCAGCACTTGGGAGGCAGAAGCAGGCAGATCTTTGTGAGTTCGAGGCCAGCCTGGTCTACAAGAGAGTGGGGTCTAACCGTCAACCTGATTGAGGTGGTCTCTCCTGTTTCACACTCTGCATACTCAGCAATAGCTGGTCCATGAGCCTCCAGGCGATTCTCCTGTCTGCCTGATACGCCATAGATGAGCATAGTCTGGGCACGCTCTGTGTGACATCAAATAAAAATAACCCCTGGGAGCATAGGCTTAATAAAATACCAAGAAGTCTAATGAACTAGATATGGTGGTGCACGCCTTTAATTCCAGCATGTGGGAAGCAGAGACAGGCAGATTTCTGTGAGTTCAAGGCCAGCCTAGTCTACATAGTGGGTTCCAGCACAGCTGGAACTTGAGACCCGAAGAAGAAGAGGAGGAAGAGGAAGAAAGGAAGGAAGAAAGGAAAAAGAAGAGAAACCAAAACCAGAAAGTCAAATAAAAAGCACAGAGCCCATAGCAAAGGTAGAGTGTCAAGCACACAGGGTCCCAGGCTGCTTAGCAGCCTCTCCTCCCCCAGGGGCAATGTTCAATGACACTGGAGACTTCTCTCACAAGCTGGGCCCATCTGCTACCAGTGGTCCTTTCTCCTGAAGAAGCTGCGGTTCATGTAGGGCGTGGCAGGACACACCTGTAACCCTACCCACACTCTTCTCTCTCACTGAAGGGCAGAGGCAGATGCTCTGAAAACCTTCTGTGCTTCAAAACCACCAGGAACACAGGAACAAGGCCTAGATGTTAACCCTAGCCTTGCAGCGACCCAGGAAAGCCATGACATCAGTCACACCGCTTAGCGTTTAACTTGTCCTGTTTCTGGCCCTGAATACCCAGCTCCAAGGCAGTCCTAGAAACCATGGCGAAGCCTGGCAGTCTAACAGCCACTGAAACATGCAGAAAGGGAGTGCAAGCGGCCCTTGAAGGGCAGAGCAGATGTACAGAGGGGTCCAAAGCAAACAGTCTCATAGCCCAAGAAACGACAAGTTCCCTTGTGGGGCTGTTTGTATCCAGACGCACTAAATGCGGTGGCATCTGGACCTCCTCCTGGGATTTACAGGTATCTGAAAACCCAGCCCAAGCCAGATCAGCAAAGAGCTTCACCGCAGAGGCCCCATCCAGCTCTGCCCCTCCCCTCCCAGGTCTCCTTCGCAACCACTGGCCTGCTTGACCATTGTCCTGTGATTCAGATGCACAAGGTCAGGCGAGGACAGACTGGAGCCCGGCAGCTGATGACCTCTGTAATAAACAGCACTGGTTAGGAAACTGTGGCCCTATCTGGCTTGGCTCTGACTGGTAGGTGAGCTCAGAATTATGTTTATCCATAATTCTGATGGATGAGAGTTGGGGAAAGAACAAAGGCTATGTCAGAGAGGCTCCAGATGGCTCACAAGAGGCCAGGGTCTCTGCGTCTTATGCTCACAGAAAAAGTTCTGCCTTCCTCTGAGTGGTACCATAGATTGAGCTAACCAGTGATAGCCAAGGCTAGCCAACGCCTGCAGTAAAACCCAAGGACACAAAAACACTTGAAATATCTTTCCTTTACTTTAATGCTCCAGGCATTGAAAACATTCATATAGTTGCCTTACGGCAGAAATCGTTTCCTCTTAGGTGCAGCTTCTGTGTCCAGGACTGGAGGCACACACATCAACCACTGAATCTTCAAGACAGCACCCCGCATGCCACATGCAACCTACTTTGGCACCTTGTCGTTTTCTGTTCATGGATCCCCTCTCTGCCGCACCCATGAACACAACCACAACTGCTCATAAAACACTTTATAGCATCGTTGACACTGTGGATCCGTGGATCCCAGCCGTTTCCAGCGCTCCCCAATGTCCCGTGCATGCGAGTGCCATTCCAAAGAGCTATAGATGCTCACCATCAGCTGGTGTGCACGCCAGCTCCTGCTCCACTCTATCTCACAACAGAGGCACTTAGATATTCTTGGCAAAATGGACTTTATAATTGCCGTTGAAGTCAAGTGTGAGGGGAGGGGCTTTTCTCCCATAATTAATGAATAACTCTGATACATAGCATTAGATTTATTGGTTCGTGTCTGTTTACGTTTGCTATTGAGGACTTAATAAACTGCTTGTATAAACGAAAGCCTGTTTGATTTTCCAGATGCCTGGATGAGAAGCAAACTGAGAAACTGCTTGGCCAATACCTTACACTGCAAATATTTATGTCAATATTTGGTTGTTCTAACAGAATTGTTTGCTTCAGAGTATTTTTTTTTTTTGAGCCTTCATCCTTAAGTAATTCTTCCAAGGTAATAATGTGTTTCTTCTGCTTCCCAAAGAATGGTTCAAGGCACCTCAAGACATAGTGTTCCCCGAGGTTCTCATTCAGTCAGCCACAGGTGGGAAGGGTCATCGACTTTTGAACTCCATGGGAATCTATAGCGTGTAGTCGGCACTGAGAACCTTGGACCAAAGGCCCTTGAGGTTGTCCCTGGGCCAGGGGATGTCTCCTCCATGAGATAAGAAGCTAAGGCACAGCGAGGTTATTTGGCTCGTGTGACATTGTGCAGTCAGATGACAGAGCCAAGAGTGGAATCAATATCTCCAAATAAATAACCCCCTCCCCCAGCAATGGGCACTTACACCAACTAACCATGAAGACTTACCAGGGAGCTAGACATGACTGTCTGTGCCAATGACACCATGGAATGGCACAAAACAGTTCAGAGCCAACCTTCCTACTCGGTGGGAAGTGAATGCATAAATAGTTGAAGCTATGTGAGGGATGGACTCAACCCTTCCCATTTCCCCTTATACAGATGTTACGGATTTGTTCAGGTTTCTGACAAAACCTGTCAGGGCTCATAAGGACTCAATGACATCTGCTTTGCCAACTCTGTCCCCATAACAGGTAAACACTTTAAATGACCCTGTGATTTGGGTCTAAGAACATACACAGACCACCTTGCTTTCTCCATCGCTGGCCCACCTGGACTAGCCAAGGGCCCAGCACCCTCTACTCTCCCAGTGAGAATGTATCTTCCCCATACATGGCTAACCTCTCTGCCTTCTCAGAAGTTCCTCAGCGCTAACCCATCAGCTGTGCTGGGCCGCAAGAACTGTCTTAATAGCAAATGTTTTACTTCGCTCTGGGTGCCAACTTTAACCATATTCTAGGCAACCATGGCATCTCTTGACCCTCTAATCCCAGGTTCTCATGAGCTGGGACTTTCTCTACTTCCGCATAAGGCGTTGTGCCATGCAAGGATACATGTAATTAATAATCTCATCGTCCCTTTCCTCACTGTAAGTCCCACCTCTCACTCTATCTGAGGAAGAGACACTTTCTCCAGCTCTTTTGCACAAGTCTCGCCTGACTGCAGAGCACACCAAGGAGATGCACACGAAGCAGCACACACCAGAAGAAACACACGCCGCTCCGGGAAGAAGGGAGCTTCTGCTGCCTGCTGTGGTTTCCAGGACAGTGAGAGAGAGCCTATCGACTCAGCTCATACTGAACACGCGTGACATCTTCCCTTGATTCGGAGTGGGCTCCCGAGGAGCCTGTAAGATAGATGTGTGATATGGAAACCCATCTCATGGTACACTTCTGTTGACACGGGAAACTATGAACAGCTCCAAAAAACTTCTTTCTCACCCAGGCAGGACACACCCTCAATTCAGAGGGCATCTCCCCTGTTACCTACATGCTTAAACAGACAGGGCTCTTTCTGGAATGGACCTGGGCCTCCAGGCCCTTGGAGCCGAGGAGGACAGATATGGGGAGAGAGCTACAAGGTGAGGAGGATAGGGAATGGAATTCTACCTTCCCTGACTCCCAGAGAGGATTGTTACAACGGTTCAAAGGTGGGGAGGGGGTGACAGAAAGAGAAATTGCAAAGCTGCGTTCAGAATTCCGATAAATCAAAGATAACTGAGGCTCATGGTACTTCAGGGACTCCCGCCCACCCACACCGTGAAGTAAAGTAAGATATCATGATTTGTTTTTTTCTCTCTTTCTCTCTCATGCTTATTGATGCTTGCAGATTCATCAGGCCTGGTGCTTTTTGTTTCTAAAACATGCAGTGAGCAAAATATACTGTTTGGTGCCCACAGGACCCCTGACAGGTGCTCACTCACAGGCCACCAGGAAGGTGACAAGCAAGAGGCCATCACTGATGGGCCAGTGCACAGCATGGACTATGCTGCATGCTCGTCCAGAGTTTGGTGGGACATAGTGTCGAAGAGGGGATGTGCAGGGAGCATGTGGCAACCTCATGCTTTAAGGTCCAGTCTGTGTCCAATGAGGCTGCACTGGACACAGCGCTAAGGCACTAAAGCTGCAGCAGGTGGGGCGGACACCACTCAGAGGTCTCTGGGCTGCACCCTGAGGAGGAGAGAGCTCTGCTCCCTGTACCACCCAAGGCCAGAGACTGTTCAAAGGCTGAGATCACACCACAACCAAATCCCTGGTTCCTGCCCTTTGGAAAAGCGTTCGGTTCTCCCTCTCAGTGACTCCTTCAGCTTCCTAAGGTCTCCGCAGCGCCACCTGCTCTCCTGCAGCTGCCTTCCCTTCACGCGCTCTTCTGCACATCCGTTCCCCAGCATGCCTTGATAAGGAGCAGTCCGGTCAGCTCACGGTCCTCCGGAGCAGGATTCCACACATTTCCCAAGGCGGCTCTGTACCTCCCGGTCCTTCACAGCTTGATGAACGCAGCCGGCTGTGGCACCTGCTCCGTGTCCGGGGGTGGGAAGACGCTGGATATGGCTATGTCCACGATTCCCTGGCACAGTTCTGCATAGAGCTTCCTGAAATAAGTTGTTAAAGATATCACTGAGCGTGCTCATCAAAGTGCAAGAGAAAAGTCTAAGCTGGCTATGGTGTGTGTGTCGGGGGCAGGTGGGTTTCAATGAGGCTCTGCCCTGAAAATGCCATCATATGACACCTGGGTAAAACTTGACTCTGTAAGTAAAGTACCAACAAGAGGCTCTGCACACTGACGAAACATGTAAAGGCGGTATTTACGTATTTTAAAAAGGCCTTGATGGGAATAAAACCAACAACTCCTGCTGACTAGCGGAGAAGGCGGTTTCAGGAGCGTCACGAGCCCTACCTTGTCTGTCTGTGATGGAGTACGTGGAGGGGTGGACATCGTCCAGGAAAATCCCCACCTTTTATGGGAGAAGGGACACTAGCGAAGACTGAGACCGACAGCTAAGATGGGACCCGGGAAATAGAGTAGTGAGACCAAGAACTGACGACAGCTTGGAAAAGTGAGGGAGGAGGCAGTGGGTCCGAGGGGGGGAGGGGGGCTGTGTGAGTGTGCAAGCTGGTGTGAGAGAAGAGAAAGGAGGCTGAGCGTGCATGCTAGTGTGAGAGAAGGGGAGGGAGGCTGTGAGTGTGCACACTGGTGTAAGAGAAGTAGTGTGACGGGAACATAGCCTGTACCAACAAGACAGAGGAACTCAGGGTAACCAGGATAGGCAGAAGTGGAAAGTGGAGCATTGTGGAGCAGTGTGGGCAGTGTGGGGCAGTGAGGGGCAGTGTGGAGCAGCATGGGGCAGTGCGGGGTAGTGTGGGGCAGAGTGGGGCAGCGTGGGGCAGTGCGGGGCAGTGTGGGGCAGTGCGGGGCAGCGTAGGGCAGTGCGGGGCAGTGTGGGGCAGAGTGGGGCAGCGTGGGCAGCGCGGGGCAGCGCAGGGCAGAGTGGGGCAGTGTGGGGCAGTGTGGGCAGTGCGGGACAGTGCGGGGCAGTGCAGGGCAGTGTGGGGCAGCGCGGGGCAGTGTGGGCAGTGCAGGGCAGTGTGCTGTAGACTCTCCAAGGCCCAAGGTAGTAGGCTCAGTGGGTTTAGCCTCCTCCAGGGCAACAAAGCCCACCATTTTGTTTCCTGTGCTGTGGTTCCAATCAGCACCCCAGAGCTTTCCCTCCAGTGCTGCTGACCATTAACAACCGCAAATGCAAAGCAGAAGACATTGGGAACAGGGAGGCTCTGCCTGATTTCCCTGAGGGACTCCATGGGCACCATGAGTCCCCAGAGCCAGCTGCTTGGGAGTGCGGCTTAGAGCAGGCAGAAGCCCCCTGCCCCTTCCCATAGCTTGCTCAAGAAGTGTTGAGAATCCAAGCCAGGTGGTGGTGGCACACGCCTTTAATCCCAGCACTTGGGAGGCAGAGGCAGGCGGATCTCTGTGAGTTCGAGACCAGCCTGGTCTACAAGAGCTAGTTCCAGGACAGGCTCCAAAACCACAGAGAAACCCTGTCTCAAAAAAAAAAAAAAAAAAAAAAAGAAGTGTTGAGAATCCAAGTGTCCAAATCCAAGGGCAGGAGGGAGTCCAGGGCAGTCAATCCAGGCCCAGGGTCTTAGCCATTCTAATTCCCAGAAGATGCTGTGTCCCACCAGCCAGGAGGAGGTCCTCTTACGTTGTTCCCATCCCTGCTGTACAACGACATGCCCACCAGCAGCCTCCCCATCACAGAACTTCCTCTCCCGCCCCTAGCCCCTAGGCAGCTAGGTCTGCATTTCACCCTGTTTTAAGACCTGTGGGAAACCATGCCTCCAATTCTTTCTTAGGGAACCCTAACTGCTGGCTAAACCTCACCTGTCCTGCTCCTTCCTCTCTCCAGCCCAACTCCCCAGGCCCTCTGTTTACACAACCAAGGCCCATTTTTTAGCAGTTTAGTATCCAAATGATTCAAGCTCCCATTTCTGAAGGGACAGAGACATGGAAGCCCTTCTTCCATTAAGGGTGTTAGTTCGCCAAGAACCACAAGCCATAAAAATGCACCGTGCACATAAATGACTACTGGGAGCGTCTCCCACGGGTAGAGCTGGAGCAAAAGAATGAAACAGACCAGTCAAGGTGGCCAGGCCAACCTGTATCTTGAACACTGGTGACAAGAGGAAGACTTAGTGTGGCACAGGTGTCTCATGGCCACCAGGCCATCACTGAAGCTCAACTCTAGGGGGTCCACACATAAAACCATGGCACTAGAAGAATTTGGGTTGGCATGTAAGGTTTGGCATAACACAAAGAAACCTCCGGAGTTAAGCATTACAGTCATAGCTAATAGAAAAACAATCTAAAGGCATCTCTACTTAGATAAAACCCAAGCAATTATAAATCAGGAGCTGCCGGACTGGTAAGACACACAGAGGGAAAAAAGGCACTTGCAGCGTACTGGTGACAACCTGAGCTTAGTACCCTGGACTCACGTAAAGGCGGAAGAGAGGACTGGCTCTACAAGGCTGCTCTCTGGCCTTCACACACATGCTGTTGCACAGGTGTCCCCGTACACACACACACACACACACACACACACACACACACTAAAGAGGGAAAAAAATGAGTGAGAAACACTGTTAACCAGGAAGCATAGTTTGCTTATTCAGAGAATACAGACTGAGAACTGGGTGGCAGGCACAGGGCCAGGCTCAAAGATTCACAAGTCGGGCTGGAGAGATGGCTCAGCGGTTAAGAGCACTGCCTGCTCTTCCAAAGGTCCTGAGTTCAATTCCTGGCAACCACATGGTGGCTCACAACCATCTGTAATGAGGTCTAATGCCCTCTTCTGGCCTACAGGCATACATGTAGAAAGAATGTTGTATATATAATAAATAAATAAATATTTAAAAAAAAAAAAGATTCACAAGTGACCAAGAAAAGCAAGGCTGGGACATCAGAGTGTGAACAATTCCATAAAGAAAACAAAAACTAGTTTTTGATTGATGGCAACTGAGGTAATGGAAGAAATGGTAAGGCTTTGCATAGAGAAAGTTGGAGCCGTGGTGAAGGAGACAGGGACGCCACAGAAAGCAAAGACCGCAGGCAGGTAAGAGCTGTCCTGGGGAATGGAACCTGTGACAGAGCTGCAGAGGCAGGCGAGGCAGAAGCTGCACGGGCAGAAGGGAAGTGTGGCTTCTATTTTCTCACTCAGGCTGTGCTGGGAAGGAAGGATTTTATAGGGGCAGTGCAGAAATAGACATTCTGGTAAGGAGGCTCTCTGCGAACGTCCCCCAGTGATGGAATGGGACTGGCAGAGAACCTGAGGAACGGAAGGCTGGAGGCAGAGTCAACAGGACCCGTGAACTGAGGGCTTGGGAGCAGTAGGCAAGCTCTTGAGAAATGGCATCCCCTCTATTCCCTCCAGTCATGGAAGAGTCTGGAGAGGAGGACAGGGGTGGTGCTTCCTAGGAGACCCACAGACATCCTCACTGGATCTGGGGACGCAGGAGGAGACGCTGTCTAGAGTTCAGGAGCGGCATTAACTCGACGGCTTTATTATGAACAATGAGGCGGAGCAGAGAGCCAAAGGCCGTCCGGAGCCAGAACCTGAGGTCCTTGGTGAGGAAGAGAGAGTCCAGCTTGCTTGCAGCCCCCTACACGGCCTCATCTGATATACAGGGACCAGAAGCAATGGAGAAGAAAGATTCAGCAAGAGGGAGACAGCCGCCTCCAAAGCTGCCACAAGGAAATGAGGACATAAAGGGGCTGTTAGGTCCTAATGGTGGATTTGTCATTTCAAGGAATGCTTCCTGGACAAAGATAAGGTAGCGCCTGAAAATGCTGTAATTCAAAGATTGGTCCATGGAGAAGCCAGGTTGGGGGGCGTACTCACTGGAGCGGGGTGCGGCTTCGTGGAGAAGCAGCTGGAAAATTGATGCAGGCAGTGGTAATGGAGCCTCCCCAGGAGAGAGAGGGGGGGTATGGAAAATGAAGAAGAAGGCAGGAAGACATCAGGCGGGGAGGATGGGCGGAGCACTCTGGAGGACCGGGTCTTTGGTAGAAGAGGCAGGAAGAAACACTGGCCGCACAGCTGTCAGTGCTGAAGGGAGAACTGAAGAAAAGCACCTGCTAACTCCACTCTCGGCATCTCTCGTGGGCACTCCTCCGATCTCAGTTCCGGCCATCGCCCTGAGAGGACCGTGTGTTAAGTCATATCCCCTGTGACGTTCTTCTCCACTAGAAAGCTCGTCTCAGTTTGTAACCATATTCACCTGGTCCTTTCCCTTCCCCACACCCACTGTGGGACCTGGACGCTCAGGCAGAGCCTAAGGGGCACCTGCTGGCTGCAGGGTCTGGAAAAACGCAAGCACATCATTTACTCCAGCCCCCAAGTGAGTGGCGAAGGCCTGGCCTTTGAACTAACGCGTGTCCACACTGTCCCCTGTGGGTGGGGCTTTCTCCTAAACCATAGGAAAATCACCTCAGCTTCAGAGGTGGACACGAGATCCATGGAAGGTTCCCGACATGGTAAGAGTGAATCTTCAGAACATCAGACAATCAAGGGGGAGTTATACCCTCATGGCTGCCTGTACAAGAAGTCCAGCTCACACAAAACACCAGGCAGGAGGAAGAAGACGTCTTCCTGCTTCTGGGGGCAGCGTCTCCCCAGCTGAGCATCTAAGCACAGACAACCCAACACAAAGCAAGGTCCCCACGTCCCTTTGGACAGTCTCTGTACTTTGCACTGAGCCCTACTGCCTTGCATCCTCGCTCTCACCTCCTGCCTGGGAAGCCCTTGAATTTCACTGTCTCTTCCTCACGGGGTCCAGCTTATTCGACCTGCCACATGAACATGGCGGTGACAGGATTTCTCTTACAATTTGGGATGTGGGGGATTATTTTTGTTATTACTTGGAGGCAGGATCTCACTCTATAGCCCAGGCCATCCTGGAACTCACTGATTATAACCCAGGATGGACTTGAACCCACAGTGATCCTCCTGCCTCAGCCTCTCTGGTGCTGAGATTACAGGTCTCACTCATTATACCCAGCTTAGTCTTGTTTGATACCCTGGTGGCATGGACAGCCAGGGAAATGGCTCAGCTAAGCCCTTCTGCCAGGTCTCTAATGGACTGCCCTCACTGTGACAGCTTCCCTGGCAGCAGTCACGGGGTCCATACGTCAACCTGTCAGACTACCCAAGGTGCGCATCTGACTTCCAGTTGTTCAACACAGGCGGGTTTGGGCTTACTGAGCACACGCAGGGGCACCGTTGACCTCGATGAGCCAGACCTTCAGCTCCTCGTCCACCATGAAGTCGAAGCCAAAGAGCTGGAAGCTCTGGTAAGGGAGGTGCCTGGTGCTGATGGCCGGCTCCACACTCAGGAGGCAGCTCCTGTGAAGGAAAAAGGGGGAGAGCTCGCTGAGAATGGAGTGGTAGGGGCAGACGGAACACAGCGACTATGCCTGGAAGATCTTACACTAAGCGTGCGTAAAAATCGGTTTCGCCTTACTTATCGTTTTCAATGGATAAATTCTTCTGATTACTCAAGAGAAGGCTATTTATTAAACAACTTGTTAGGGACGCATGCATCGCTCCTGTTCTTCCAGGTCAAAGCGGCCAGCTCAGGCCCTACTGTGGGCAGCTCAGCACCAAGCCACCGTGCATCTCCATCAGCAGTGCTGACGTCACTAGCTGTTACCATGGCTGTTTATGTATCACGGGTGGCCAGTGAGCCCCAGACATCCGCCTGTTTGTGCGCCCGCGCCCGGTGCTGGAGTCTCAACTCTGGAGACGGAACTCGGGCTCCTCAGGCTCGTCCAGCAATGGCTTCACCAACTGAGCCGCCTCTCCAGACCACGCCCTGGATTTTGCCACGTGGAAGGTGCACTGGCATTTGTTGGGAAATGCCAGCTAAAACAGGAGTTGCAGAAAGAAAGCTGGGCAGCATTGGTGTCTCTTGTGAGCTCCAGATCTACTGCCAACTACTGTTAATGGACCACCCAAGATTACAAGTATTCAAACTAAATATTGAAATATAGCACAGAATTCTTATTAGCACTGACTACCATTTTTTAATTAGATTTTTTTTTTTTGTTTTTGTTTTTTGTTTTTCAAGACAAGGGTTTCTCTACAGCTTTGGAGCCTGTCCTAGAACTAGCTCTTGCAGACCAGGCTGGCCTTGAACTTACAGAGATCCTCCTACCTTTGCCTCCCAAGTGCTGGGATTAAAGGCGTGCGCCACCACCGCCCCGGCTTTTAATTAGATTTCAATAACAGAAAGAAGTTAAAATTGAATCTTACAAATATACTGAGTAAATAGAGGAAGTTTGTCCTTGTGATTGTACACTTTACTCAGGTAACTCTTCTTAATTAAAATATATTTGAAATACTAAAAATAAGAAAAAGTCAGAAGTTTGACGAAACAGGACAACAAGAGAAAGAGATAAAAAAGCAAGAAGTACAATCCGATCTGACACACTAAAACCAAACTGCTGGGAGGTTAGGAGGAATAATCCTCGGCAAAGGGTTTCTTCGCCATTAGACGCTGCAGGCAGTGCACCTTTTTTTAGCTGGAGTGGGAGTCAACAGGAGGCTGGCTGGGGAAAGAGAAAAGCTGAGAGCCCTGAGCAACACTCAGGAATGGCACAGCTGCACTGCAGGGAACGACCAGCAGGGGGCAAGGAAGCACCCACTAAACAGTGCCTGAAGTCCAGATTCCTTCTGCATATTTAATTTTCTGAATAGGGATTCTAACCATCTCCAACCTGTGACTACCAGAGAACCTAACAAGTAATAATTCTAGACAAAGCATAGGTCTATATCATAAAAAATAAGAAGAAATACAAAACGATAAGTGAACAAAAATAAAACATAAGAAATAAAACCCAGATGTCTGTCAACTGCTTAAACTCTGGAGTAGTCACACAATGGAATAGCGACTGCTGTGTAGATCAATACAGTGACATGATGTCGGCAAGAGCTGAGCTCAAAGCAGGAGGCACAGTGCAATCCCAGTGACACCATTTAAGACAAGGTGCCGGAATCAAGGTATGCCTACTATAAATATTTTATATCATGATCCGTATGATCATGGTTAGTGAGTATGTGTATAACTTAAAAAACTCATTGATCCATACTTGGGGGTATTATGTTTCATTTTTTTAAAAGCACTAGGTTTTGTAACCTATAATAAAGAATACTACACTAAAAAACTATTTCTAGGTAGACTAGGAAATCAATCAAGAGGCAAAAAGACAATAGGAATAAGTCAGGAGCAGTAAATACAGATACAACATATACTACTAAATACAAGATACGCAGACAGGATCCCTACAGCTGGCTGTCTAGCTAGAGCAGATGAAATCAGTGAGCTCTGGGTTCAATGCATTTAAGGTACAGGCTGGCCTCCACCCACACAAGCACGCATGTGAATCCACACGTGTGCATAGGCACCTGCACATCCACATGCAGACACATACCTATCTACACCTGCAAAAAATAAAAATAGATAAATAAAAGGGAAGCCAGACATACAATGTCCCCATGAACATAATGAAATTATGGAAAATCCACAAACACCTGGGTAATAAACAAAACTGTTTATATCACACAAGGCAGGTTGCAAGAAATAGCGAAAATAAGAAGATTTTGCTACGATAAAAATATAAACACAACCTCATATAATCTCTGGAATGCAGAAGAAATTTAGAGACATTGAATGGTTTATTGTTACAAATGTCTGCATTTGTCATTTTAACAGAAACATCTCAAATCAATTATCTAGCCTTCCGCCCTGAATAACTAGTAAACGAAAAACAAATTTCTCAAAGAGCAGACAGGAGACGATAACAAAAATCATGAGAAACAAAATAAAAAGGCAGCAAATAGGGCCCAAAGTTGATTTTAAAGAAAGATTTAATCCATCCAAGTAAACTAGAGAGAAGAAAAAAATTACCGATATCTAGAACAAATGAAGTGTCATCACCACAGACAGATTCTACGGATGTTAAAACGAAAATAAGAGGAAATTATAAATGGTTTAGGTCCATTATTAGACAGTGTGAGTGGGAAAAACCCCTTCCCACAAGAAGAAACAGATAAATCAAAAAGGGCCAATGAACTCACCTTATGATGTGTTTGATCTGCGGCAAAATGCTGCTTTCTAAGGTGGTGTTCAGAGCGCTGCTGAGGTACTGGTTGAACTCCTCAAAGAACATTTCATTGCCTTCTTCGTATTTGCCGTAGTTCTTGGAGAACTCTTTCTGGATGCAATGATTGGTCAGATGGCAGGTCTTATCTTGGAAATTGTCGACGTGATAAGGTTCTGAAGCCGTGCGCAGCACGCCCTCTCTATAGAGGTAGATGTTGTACTGATGGTCAACCAGGACCCAGCTTCTGCAAGCCAGCAAACACATGGTTTTATTTAGATCCGAAGTTTTTTTTTAATTAATTTATTTATTAAAGATTTCTGTCACTTCCCTGCCACCGCCTCCCATTTCCCTCCCCCTCCCCCACCTCCCTCATCAGCCCAAAGAGCAATCAGGGTTCCCTGCCCTGTGGGAAGTCCAAGGACTACCCACCTCCATCCAGGTCTAGTAAGGTGAGCATCCAAACTGCCTAGGCTCCCACAAAACCAGTACGTGCAGTAGGTAGATCCGAAGTTTTTATACATAATCTCACACCTTGATTTATTTGTTTGTTTTGGAACAGGGTCCTACTGTGAGGCCCTGGCTGGCCTGGAAATCTCCTTTTAAGAGATCTTCCTGCCTTTGCTTCCTGTGCTGGGATTAAATGTGTGTGCAACCACCTGGAGCACACCTGGAATGTTTGCAGGGATGAGACAGTGAAGGAGGTTCTAAAGTCATATAAGGCGAATCGTGAGCTAGACAAAACAATGGGCGGATTAGCACCATGATGAGGCAAATCAAGTTTTCACCATAAATAATGAGAGACTTGCGTTCCTTTCAGAAACAAGGAAGGCTATGGATGTGTTTGAGGTTAACCAATACACATAAACATATGTGTATGACATGTTTGCCTTTTTGCATCTTGACTGGTACTATAATCTTAGTAACGTTTTCTCGAGGGAAGAACTCAAAGGGAAGTAGCAATAACGTTGAGAGGACCAGCTCTGCTCGGCGTGGCAACACGCTGGATACAGCCAAACGCTGGTCACCTCATCCTCTCACCAGATCCTAACACACTCTGAAAAGGCGACTGAAACCAAGGCTGTGGACAGCAAACATTACCGAATGTCAAACTTGCGGTGACCAGGCTCAAGGAGCAGAGGGCGCTCGAGGTATTTCTGGATCACGTGCACTTGACCTTGGTTGTCTATGAAATCCAGAAGCTCCGTGGCCTCGGAGGAGATGAGGATGCCTTCACCTGGGAAAACAGAAAGTGACACCATGAAGACCAGCCCTGCCTGTTCCAAGAGGGACAGTTGCTGCCCTAGAGAAAGCCAAGAAGGCAAGGGCACCAAAGTATAAAGGTTAGGGCACAGACATAAAGCCGTGTGCCCCATGGCACAGCCAAGAAGACTGAAGGCATAGCCACCAGGTCCTTTACCCACACGAGTTATCTCCAGCTCTACCTCTCTTTTAAGGACAGTTATTGTCAATCTGATGAACTCTAGAATCGCCCAGCGGCTGTGCCCCTGGGCACCCTGTGCAGGGCGATTATCTTGAGTCCATTATCTGAAGTGAGCAGATCCATCTTCCTTGCGGAGGGGACCGTTCCCCGGGCAGGGGATTCTGGGCTGTAGATGGAGACGGGAACTGACCAGCACACACACACTGCTCGGTCTTCAGACTGCAGAGGCAATGTGACCAGCTGCTTCATGCTCCCGCTGTCCTTACTTCCTGGGCACAGTGGACAGTACCTTGGATTGTGAGCTAAAATGAGCCCTCTCTCCCTCCATCCTCCCTCCCTCCCCCTCCCTCCCCCTCCCTTCAGGTGCATTTTTATCACAGCAACAGGGAAAGAATGGAAGACAAATGCTTTTGTATTCATCAAGAAATCAGGTGGACATATATGTTTGGATCTACTTTTGAGTTTTTAATCCTGTTTCGTGGATTTATGCTTCTGTCCCTTCACCACACTGCAGTGTCCTGGGCACTACAGTGATACGGTACACCTTAATATTACCTGAGTGAGTGGTTCCACTTTATCTTTTTCAAGATCATTATGGTGGCACAGGCCTTTAATCTCAACACACAGGAGGCAGAGACAGGCAGATCTCTATGAATTCAAGGCCAGACTGACTACAGAGTAAATTCCAGGACAGGCTCCACAAAGAAAGCAAAGCTACAGAGAAACCCTGTCTCACAAAACCAAAAAAAAAAAAAAAAAAAAAAAATCGCTGAACCTACTATATGGACCATCATCTAGAACACCATAGATACCTAATCTTCCAAGTCCCCTGTTTACCACCAGAACCAAAAGGTAGTAGAGGTACAAGAGAGAAGCAGGAGCAGGTGAGGCCTGCTTGTGGCAAGAATTCACTGCACCCATCTTCAGAGGATTCCCAGGGATGCCTTCCGGTCCTATGATTGGTGAAAAGAAATTGGGATCCAGTAGACCAGGGACAGAAATTAGTAATACAGGGCAGGGGGTCTTACAAACCATGAGAAAATAAATTCAAGATACAATGGTTTTAAAAAGAGTGCATGCCAGTAGTTATGAAGGAGACTGTGTGCTTATTACATTGGAGGCTTCTTTGTTTTAAGCCTGAAGTTGATATTATGAGCCTTGTCCCTTTCTAGGCATCCACTCTACACATGTATCGAGTGCCTGTGTAGAGGGTACAGAAGCAAACAAGACATAAAGCCTGCATTTACACAGGCTTAGAATGTAGCAAGGAAATGGCCCACTGTGTGATACACTCCTGGGAAGACACGAACACACACAGGTGAAAGACACAGAAAACAGCGGGTATAGACGCCACTGTAGACCAGAAGAGCCTTCTCTGATGAGGCAGTGTCTGAGCTGATGGAGACACATTCCAGGTATCGAGGCAAATTTATCTGTGTATTTGAGAGATCCAGAGATCTTTGTGTCTACAGCACATTGTGCATGGCCAAGAATAGGAGATGACATCAGAGACGTCAGGAAGTGTCCAAGGGGGCGGGCTCCCACCAGGACTCTGGAGCCATCCTAAATGCATTAGGAAGTAACATGATCAGATTTGCGTCTTGAAATCAGCACTGCCTGGCAAGATGAGAGCCGGCTGAAGGTCACACTGCAGCTGCTGGCCCGAGAGAAGAGTAGCTTCCACCTAAGAGCGGGAGTGGCAGAAACATAAAACCTAACGCTGAACGTATTTTGAAGCGAGCCCTGGTATTAATGCACTTGGTAGAGATCGTAAAGAAAAGGAGGAGCTGAGATTTGGGGCTTCAGAGACTGTGTGCACAGTGGGGTCACACATTAAACAGGCAATGGGAAGGAGCGGGCTGCAGTGGGCAAGCCGGGAAGGATCAGAAAAGTTCCATGTCAGACGATTTGAGCTTGAAATGCCTTTTAGAGACAGCGAGGGTACCACTAGTCCAGAGCTTAAAGCGAAGACTTAGGCGATAAACGTTTGGGAGGCTCCAGAAATCTCTAAAGGGCTGTGGCCGGAGTTCAGTGGGCAGAGTATCTGCCTAGCATACATAAAGCCCCGGCCAGGTTCCATCCCTAGATCCCAATAAAACCAAGCGTGGGAGTGGGATGCCTGTAATCCTAGCACTCAGATTGACAAGAACAGCAAGATCAAGAGTTTCAGGTCATTCTCGGCCACTTAAGAGAGTTTGAGGCCAGTCTAAGGTTACATGAGACCCTCTTTCAAAAAAAAAAAATGTTTTCTAGAAATAAAAACTGGACATGGTCTCTGATCGTGATGACGGAGTGAGGCCACTCACCTAATACATCAGTCAGGGCCTGTGAAACAGCCCAGTGGGTAAAGGCGTTTGCTGTGAACCCTACCAATCTAAAGTCAGTCCCTGGGACCCATACGGCGGAAGGAGAGAACCAGCTCCTGAAGGATATGCTGACCTCCACACGCACAGCGTGGCATACGTGCCACTCTCAAAACAAAGGAATCAATACATCCTTACATCCTTAAGACCCAGCCTGCCACTGCAGGATGCCGAAGAGCATCCCACAAGTGACAGGGTGGCAATGGTAACTTACCCTTGGCACCAGCTGATGACTTTGCAATCCAAACATTGCCTTCCCCATCCTCTTTCTTTCTGTTATAAGAAGCCAGGAAGAATTCTCTCTCATCCGTCCTGGTGTTACTGACCGGAAGCTGGATGCCATTCTGCGCGGGAGCGACCGGTGTCTTGAGGTTAGTTGGATAAATCACATAGGACTCAGGGAACCATGTGCAGGACTCAGACAGCTCGGGACTGGTCTTGACTAGCCTGGCAGATGACAGAGGGTCAGTCTCCGTTCCCAGGGAGATGTCACCTTGCTCAGAAAGGCTGTTGCTTCCCCCTTAAGCTTCTCCAGAAGCCAACACCCAGTCTGGTTTCCTCTCTATTTGCTCTTAGGCTGGAAGGTCAGGCCTCCAACGCATCACACTGTCTGGCATGGCTCCAAAGCCACATCCTGGTTAATTCAAAGGCTCATGGCAGGCTGGGAGTATAGGACACTCGGTTTAATCCTCAGCATCAAATACACCAGACTCGGTGGTGCATGCCTATAATCCTAGTATTTGAGGGGTATAAGAAGGGAGGTCGGAAGTTCAAGGTCTAGAGACCAGCATGAACTACGAGAGACCCTCACTCGAGACAAACAAAAACAAAACAACAACAAATCCCCACAAGGCTCAGAATTGAACTCGTTTTAAATGTATCTCTATAAAAACTCAATGCAACCCTAAACTGAAAGGTGTTTCAACTAATATGTTATATTAGCTAGATCCAAATGAAAAAGGGAGCAGCCCGTTAATGGCGGCTCTGGGAGGCAGAGGCAGATGGATCTCTAGAGTACAAGGCCAACCTTGTCTACACTGAGAGAGAGAGAGAGAGAGAGAGAGAGAGAGAGAGAGAGAGAGAGAGAGAGAGAAAAGAAAAATATGTGAATAACTAGCAAAAATACTATCTTGGCGCAGCTGAAAAATCTAGGGGAGAAAAACTATTAAATCTAATTACTCAGTCTAAATTGTCACTGTGTTTTAAGTTCTTTATTTCTTGCTTTTATCTCAGGCTGTTATCCTGGCAGAATAAAGAAGGACTCCTTCCGATGGGACACAGGACAGGAGAGGACCCAGGGAAACGCCTTCTGCTCTTAGAATGAGAAAACACCACAGAAAACAGAGTCAGGCCCTGGGCAGGGCGCATAAACGCGAGGGCTTCCTACTGCACCAGCTCTCCAGCCACTCCAGAGCTGGGGCTTCGAGAACCTGTTCCAAACAAAGAACTGAGTCAAAGAGATGTGAGGTTCCCACATTACACGTGTGCAAGGCCCATCCAGGATGCAAACTCCAAACTCCCAGGTCCTAACATTAACCCTGTCCCCAGGTCTGAATCGTCGGGTCTAACCAGGACAAGGACCGGCCTCCTGGGGCTGCATGCTCTCTTCTACCTAGTACAGAACTGCTTATGTGAGTTCTGTATCAAGATTCCTCTACAAAGTCCAGTCTGAGCAAATAGCTAAAACAACATTTTAAATTAAGATTTAAAAAATGGCTGGGTAAAGCACTTGCGGCGCAAGCGTGTGAAGCCTGGTGCATGGAAGGCCGCACGCTGTGATGTGCGCTGGGATCCCAGAGCCGGATAGCCAGTCTCAAAACACTTTTGGTTTTTCTACACAGGGTTTCTCTGTGCACCCCTGGCTCTCCTGGAACTCATTCCGTAGGTCAGGCTGGTCTTGAATACATAGAAATCCACCTGCCTCTGCCTCACAAGTACTGGGATTAAAGGCCTGCGCCTCCACGCCTGGATAGTATTTAAGATTGACACCTGATGCCTGGGGTTACTCTCTGGCCTCCATACACATGGTTATTAGCACATTCCCAAACAAACACACACACACACAGAGACAGAGACAGAGAGAGATTTTAAATAAAGCCATTTTAACAACAAACAGGATTTGAAAGTTTCTTCAGGGCTGGAGAGATGGCTCAGTGGTTAAGAGCATTGCCTGCTCTTCCAAAGGTCCTGAGTTCAATTCCCAGCAACCACATGGTGGCTCACAACCATCTGTAATGAGGTCTGGTGCCCTCTTCTGGCCTGCAGACATACACACAGACAGAATATTGTATACATAATAAATAAATATTAAAAAAAGAAAGTTCAATCAAAAAAGACTAAGAAATATAAACCAACAAGCTTCTAGCTCCCTGGATGAACTTTACCCCTGCGCCACTGTCCTGTACGGTCATCAGGGTCACGTACAACCAGTGAGCATTTGAATGGCGACCAGTAAGACTCAGGAAGTAAACTATGAACTATATCTAATTTTAATCAGAAAACGAATGCACTGTGCGAATGTTTTTCCAGTAAGTACACCTGTATTGACTGAGCAGGCTAGCATTTCCTTTAGTACTGCACTGCGACACTCAGGTCACACACCGGTGTTCTTCACACGTGGGTGCATCACTGTTCTATCCAGGAACAAGAGATTAATTATTCAGCTCAAGCAATGCCTTGTCCCTGTGCACGGAGGAAATGGTATACGTTTACTATACAGTGAGGAAGGCTAGTTATGTGCACCATGAGGGGCATCTAAGGTGGAATGTGGTCATTTTTCTAGTTTAAAAAATAAATATTGGGGCTGGAGAGATGGCTCAGAGGTTAAGAGCACGGACTGCTCTTCCAGAGGTCCTGGATTCAATTCCCAGCAACCATATGGTGGCTCACAGCCATCTGTAATGAGATGTGGTGCCCTCTTCTGGCCAGCAAGCATACAGACAGAACATTGCATACATAATAAATGAATAAATAAATAAATTAATTAATTAATAGGGGGGGCTGGAGAGATGGCTCAGTGGTGAAGAGTATTTGCCATTCTCGCAGAGGACCTGGGTTTGGCTCTCAGCACCCACATGGTGGTTCACAACCATTTGGAACTCCAGTTCCAGGGGATCTGACACTCCTTGACCTCTTTAGCACCATGTGCATGTGGTACACACACATGCAGATCAAACACTCATTCACATAAAATAATAAGTAAATAGCGACAATTTTAAGATTAAAAAAGGTGTATGATTAAGAAATAAGAGGGACACAAAGCTGAGGAAATGTCCAGGAGAGTAAAGAGAAAACTGAAAGTGCAAGTGAAACACCTGGAAAAGGACATGCCACAGATTCACCAGCAGTGCCAACTGCTCTCTTCACGGCCCAGGAAAATGAAAAAGCAGTCTGTTTGGTAAAGGCAACATTTTCAGCAAAGAATATTTGATGAACAATTTTTCCTCCACAGTCAAAAAAGAATCAATACTTTCGGTGGTTGAGATCATAAGTACCTAACCTAAGCATTATCTTTTTTAAAAATTATTTTACTATATTTAAGTGTGTGGGGTGTGTGTGTGTGTGTGTGTGTGTGTGTGTACATGTGAGTGCATGTGCCAGGGGAGAGCATAGGCTCCCCTGAACCTGAAGGGCAGACATGGTTGTGAGCTGCCCCCTGGGTGCTGGCAACCAAACTTACATCCCCTGAAAGGGCAGCGTGTGCTCTTAATCACCGAACTATCTCACCAATCTCTGAACAAAAACATTAAACATTTCTTTCCCCTAGGAAAGCCTTCTATCACTGAGCTACATATTCCCTGGCCTGCCAACAACTTCTTAACAGGATCTCAATTTATAACTATAGCTGGCCATAAAATAGCTCCCATTCTTACACAGAACGAAAACCACTGCACATGGACAGATGATGAAATACATCATTTTAAGGAAAAAAGTTTGAAAAGATATTGTGCTGGCCAGTTTTAAGTCAACTTGACACAAGCCAGAATCACCTGAGAGGAGGGCGGGCGCCTCAGCTGAGAAAATGCACCCGTGGTAAGATCTGGCTGTAGAGCATCTTCTTAGGGATTGATGGGGGCGGGCCCAGTCCATTGTGGGTGGGGCCACCCTTGGGCTGGTAGTTCTGAGTTCTGTAAAAAAGCAGGCTGAGCACATCATGAGGAGCAAGCCATAAGCAGCACCCCTCCATGGTCTCTGCATCAGCTCCAGCCTTCAGGTCCCTGTCCTGTTTGAGTTCCTGTCCTGACTTCTTCCATGATAGACTACAATGCAGGCACGTACACCAATAAACCCTTTCCCCCCAAGCTGCCTTATGTCATGGTGCTTCATTACAGCAATAGTAACCCTAACTAAGATAGATTTTTTCTCATTTTATAGTTAATCCCCAAGTAGCCATTTGCTACAAACTCTAACATCAAAAATTAATTGGAAAAATTAAAAAATATTAAAGTTTTTCTTAGCCTTATGTAAATTATGATATAAGCAGATGTTGCCCAATTAATGCTTTGGGTAAGCTTATATGAAAAAAAAATATTATCAAAGTTCAAAGTTTAGTCTAAATAATGTTTGTTGAACTCATGATATAGGCATCTTTTAATATTTTGCATCTGTCAAAGAATTTCATCTACATGTAAAAAATGAGTTTCTGTCATAAGAGACACAACTTCAGAGACTGGGTTAAAGTGTGGCTTTACTGGGATGATGACATAGGCCTCCTTTTCACCTCATGCCACCATCCAGTGCTACTGGAAACATTTGCTTCCCTGCACCTGTTGAGATAAACTGGACACATTGTTTCCCCAGGCCCACTCTGGATAAAGTATAATGGCTACAGCTGCCCTGCTGGCTCAGTAGACACTTGCAAACATCCTGTCACATGAATCACCAGTTCAGGAAAAAAAAATAAAGAGAAGACAGCTATCTTAATGAGTATTCTCTGTCAACACTCTTTGGTGGGGAGCAGAAAGCATTTTCCTGTATTAACTCCAATTCATTCCTATGTTCCTGAAGTAGAAATACTTGCCAAGTCATTATTTTCGCCCAGTAAGCCATTATTTCATTCAGTGTTCATTGATTTTTAAATGGCAGTATTATATAAATCTCACATATGTTCACAGTATACATACATGATCTAAATTTATAGATCAAGGAAGACTTTGTAATCTACCCATACACATATGACAATTTGTGTTCCAATTTCATATCACGTTAATAATCATCACCTTACATATTTTATTGTGCAAAAAAAGGCAAAAGATTTTACTAGCAATGGTATTGTGAATGTTGGCTGAAAAACTAAAAAAAAAATTGAAAATATGTCAAACATAACTTAAAGGTACTTTTCAATGTGTTAAATACCCCTTTAAGTTCAATATTTGTTTTGTTTTGGTTGTTTTTCGAGACAGAGTTTCTCTGTAGTTTTGGAGCATGTCCTGGAACTAGTTCTTGTAGACCAGGCTGGCCTCAAACTCAAAGAGATTCTCCTGCCTCTGCCTCCCAAGTGCTGGGGTTAAAGGCGTGCGCCACCACCGCCTGGCTCCCAATATTAGAAAATTGTCTGACATAAATTGGAATTCAGTTAATGGGGACTTTTTTTTTTTTTCAAATGATTTGCTTTTGTTGTTGTTTTTTTCAAGATAGAGTTTCACCATCTTGAAGCACTAGCTGTCCTGGAACTCGCTCTGTAGACCAGGCTGGCCTCAAACTCATAAAGATTTACCTGCCTCTGCCTCCCTCCGCCATCGCCCAGCTGCACCACCGATATGTTTTTGCTTAGCATCCAAGCCAACGTTTTTTTTAAAAATTAATCCATTTTGACAACATATATATGAATATTAATGGAAAGATTTGCTTGATGGTCCAGCTATTAAGAATCTTGTACATATATTGGAACAACTTGGGTATGGAAATCTACTTTTTTGTTTGCTGTTTGTTTGTTTGGTGTGTGTGAGAGAGAGCGAGACAAACTCTCATGTAACCCAGGCTGGCCTCCTTGGGACTCTGTTATGCCTATTAGGTGAACACTCTCCCAACAGAGCTGCATTCCCAGTTCTAAATCTACTTTTCAACCATAGTTTTATGAAATCTAAATTCAAATAAAGGGTTTCCAGTGAAAATGCAACCTCTGAACTAAGACATGATACAAGCATAAAATACATGCCAGACTTTGAAGATTTAGAATGAGAAAAATATAATTCATTTTTTTATATTAATAACACATCAAAAAGACAATATAGATTAGGGTGTGAGTTTTTGTGGGGGCTACTTTTTGTAATGTTGGGGATCAAATCCAAAGCTTTGCACATTAAAAGCGAGTGTTCTACCAACAAGCTGCACCCTAACCCCTACTGTCTTGGTTGTGGTTACTGTTGCTGTGATGAAACACCACGAACAAAAGCACCTTGGGGGTAAAAGGGTTTGTTTCACTCACAGTTCCATGGAACAGATTATCCAAAGCAATGATTGCAGGAACTCAAACAGGGCAGGATCCTGGAGGCAGGAGCTGACTCAGAGGCCATGCAGGGGTGCTGTTTGCTGGCTTGCACCTCGTGGCTTGCTCAGCTGGCTTTTTTATACAACCCAGGACCGCCAGCCCAAGGATGGCCCCACCCACAATGGGCTGGGCCCTCCCCTAACAATCACTAATTAAGAAAATGCCCTACAGCTTAGACATTATGGAGACATTTTCTCACTTGTGGCACCCTCCTCTCAGATGACTTTATCTTGTGTCATGCTGACATAAAACTATTCAGCACCCCCATAATTTGGATTTATTTGCTAAATAAAACAAATTGACTTGACGACACCTGTTCTTTATCCCCGCTGTTTTAGGTCTAAAGCTACACGTGGGACTAGCGTCCTCTTTCCGTTGGGCAGTGCCGGTTTGTAAGAGGATCTTGGCTTGGAAGCCCTAACTTCCAGTTCAGAGCCACGGCTGAGCTCTGCGTGAGGTCCTCTGCATTTCTTCCCTTCCTTCAGCAGCCAGTTCGGGAAGCAACTGTGCAAGCATAGGTTTATCCACAGCTGCAAGGGAGTGATGCTCAGAAGGGGAAAAGCCTGCCACCCTGCCAGAAGATAAAAAAGGCCTTCAAGGGCTCTAGGCTTCATGGGTTCTTCGAGAATTTCTGGCACTCCCTGAAGCAGTGGGAAGAAGGAACAGGCTGTCCAAGATTCAGCACAGAACCCCGTCAAGGTTCTGGGAAGCCCTCTCAGGCATGCCTGGCCAGACTGATCTATTTGTACAGATCGGAACCCTCCTGGCTCAGTATGAACTGCTGTGGCCTTGGAACCCACAGCTGATACCCCCACTTCACAGGTCCAGTCTATGCCACAAAATGAGAGCGCTCACCATCTAACTGTCCAGCATCCCTCCACACCATGCAGTCACTACAGGCAAACACACTGCAGAAGGAAGCCAGCGGCTCCTGGAATTGCCACAGCCCCTGGCAGAACCCTTAGAGAACAAGGAAGCTGCTGCTGATGGTGATAACAGTCACCATTTACAAGATATCATTACAGAGAGGGGTATTCTCATCACCTTGTAAACCCTGGGAGTCAGGGTGGCGCTGTCCAAGGTAGTAGACCTGGTCATGACTCCAGTCCTGTTTTCTCTGACTCATTACAGGTATTGAATATGCAAATATGCAAAACACTATTATTTTTATAGCATCCTCTGCTTCCTACTTATAAAAGCAAAATTCTACTTTTGTCTTTATGACTCTGTGTGGGCATGTTCACATTCCAAAGAGTGTGGGTGCCCACAGTAGCCAGATGAGCTAATCAGAGGCAGTTGTGAGCTGCGTATCGTGAGTGCTGGGATCCTAACACAGCTCCTCTGGAAGGGCAATATGTGTGTTCTTAACTCCTGAGCCATCTCTCCAGACCTGGTCATTTACATCTTAGACATAAAAAGAGCACATTGGCCAGGTAGTGGCAGCATACACCTTTAATCCCAGCACTGGGGAGGCAGGAACAAGGGGATCTCTGAATTCAAGGTCAGCCTGGTCTATAAAATGAGTTCATACAGGCAGAGCCATAACGTAGAGAAACCATGTCTAAAACAAACAAACAAACAAACACATCATATAAAGACTTTAGGAAGCCTCACTCTCTTTTAGGAGTTACTGCTAACTCATGAAAACCCATCCCAGAGAAGAGAGACAGGAAAGACACCAGAAACACCACATCCAAAAGAAAAAAAAACAGAGATGTAACCATACACACTCAATCTCTTAGGTACAAAAGAAACATTAGCAAGGAAAAAGAGCATTTTGTGTTGGATCCCATCTCCTAGTGTCTCTATGTGAAGGCTTGCTGACTATTCATACACGTTTACAAACAGCAGAGAAAGAGTCCAGGAGACCTACTATAGCCCTGATCTTAGGGACCAGACTGAGAGCTTCTGCGTGAACACGGCAGCATTGACGACCATGACGACCAGAGTTGCAGTTAGGTACAACCATTGCTCTTACAGAGAAGGAAGCTAAAGCACAAATACCTGTGTGTAGCAGACCCTTGTGCTGCATCCACTTACCCAGTCGCCTAGTTTAACCTCACAATTGCTTTGTGAGGGAGGTATTCAGGCTTGAGAGATGAGGAGATTTGCCCACTAATTAGATTCCTCAAAGAGCTGAGATTAATCCCAAGCAGCTAACCACTCTATACTGCTGAATTCTTCCACCTTATAATACCACACTTGTGCTATCTACTTATACCACAGTGGCTCAGAGAGGATGGCTGTTGCACTCATGTGAGTATCTTCTGAGCACCACCCCCAGCTGCTTGAGAGTCTTCTGAGGAGGCTTGCACACCCTTCTCCAGGGACCACAAATGCTTGGCAACTTAGCCTCCGCCCCAGCCCCTTCCCCACAAGAAGAAAGCATGGGAAAGCTTCTAGGTGAGCAAACGCCAAGAAAAAGTGGAACTGCTCCTGACTGACACATCGACAGATGCGTCACCTTGCTTCAAGTGTGACAACTCTGAGATGACATCCGCCTCAGAGCACTGGGGTAGGACTTCAGCTAAAACTACCTCTCAACTCACTCTGCCCCCTCGTGTGCAGATGGGTCTGCCTTGAGTCTCTTCCAAGAAATCACTGACATTAGAACCCCCCTTCCGGAGAGCCAGGCTCTGCTTCTAGGGAGCCTCACCTAGGAGACAGGCAGGCTTTAGCAAGTCATACACAGCAACGCCTTAAACTTGTAATCAAAGCCACCCAGAAGAGCCCGCAGCCCTGATTTCTGTTGACTTTGAAAACAGTACACACACTCCCCCCCCCACACACACACACTTAAAATAATCCCTTATCTTGGCCTAAGTGCTTCAGGATGACAGCTGAAATCATTTTATAGAAAACACCAAAAACGGAGGTCTTGGGGAACACTTACTTCACTAAGGAAGCTTTTCGGCACAGTTTGTCCGCCCCCCTGTAGTAATTCACCAGCTGTGCCAGCCCGGGCTCGTGACCTACGAGGAAAGAAGAGGCTCAGAATGGAAAGGGAGCAGGTGCAGACGACAGTGTCAGGAGCAGTGTGCAGAACAGGTGTGCCAGGCCCAGCTTTCCTTCTGTGTCCCAAGGTCCCTCTTCCCCTCACTATCCTATGGTCAATACCGCAACAGCAACACTGACATGCAGGTCCGCTGGGATGTGGCTGCCTTCCTTCTTATTAGGAGAGCACCGGGTGCTTTTTTTTTTTTTTTTTCATTTCTCCTTGGTCCTAACATAGCTCTCTCTTAGCTGAACACACCTAGGCCTGTAACCCGCTGAACAAGGCTACTTGCATACAGCCATACATCCATCCCAACCTCACTTTCCCCAAAACATCAAAGAAGGCAGCAGAGTACAGCACATCTACCTCCAGGAGCTTCTAGAAGCCACTAAGAAGTAAAGGGGGTAGCAGAAAGGCCCCCGAGGCAATGTCGGAGCCCTGAGAACTTCTTTGCACTATTCACAAGGAAACATTTCAATAGCTCTTACTACAAAAGCCTTTCTAAAACCACAACAGGAAGCTTGGAGTACAGTGCATCATTACCACGTATGAGGCCACGGGTTCAATCCCCGGCATCATAAAAGATGAAATGAAATAAATGAAGATAAAAATTAGAAATAAAATGATATGGCCATGGGCTGGAGAGATGGCTCAGTGGTTAAGAGCACTGGCTGCTCTGCCAAAGGTCCTGAGTTCAATTCCCAGCAACCACATGGTGGCTCACAACCATCTATAATGAGATCTGGCACCCTCCTCTGGTGTGTGGGCTTACATGGAGGCAGAATGTTGTATACATAATAAATAAATAAATCTTTAAAAAAAATGATATGGCCAGGCGGTGGTTGTGCACACTTTTAATCCCAGCACTCAGGAGGCGGAGGTAGGAGGATCTCTGTGCATTCAAGTCCAGCCTGGTCTACAGAGTGAGTTCCAGGACAGGCTCCAAAGCTACACAGAGAAACCATTTCAAAAACAAACAAAAAGAGATAAAATGAAACAGCAAAAAATACATTTTATTTCAAAATAATTAACTCCCATCAAAATGCTTTGCATTTCCGGTAACAAAAGGTAAGATTTAAAAAAGAGACTCTGAGTTGGTGTCAGGGGTAACAAATAATTAATCCAACCATGGCACATAACCAAGTCAGACCTTTCAGACAGCATCTGGTTTTCACAGTCTTCCTGGGGAAGACAGGTCAGATTCACTGTTGACGGGGTACCTCCTCATCCCATTGGCCCTGGCCTTCCAGTGCTGAACATGACTCTGCTTTCTCCTTTGCTTTCATGCAGCCCATTTTAGACACAAAGTAAATACTCCCAACAGTGAGGGTGCAGAACCATTTTAGTTAAGAGGATGCACCCGTCTTTTCCCTAAAAATAAAATGTCGCTGGTCATCCGCTAAGTATATGGTGCCTTCTCAGGACCAGGATCACAAAGGGCTTCATTTGTCACCGTAGAAGCAAGGCCACCTACTCCTGCCCCAGTCTGAGCAGAGTCTTTGGGTGTGTTCTCAATACCAAGACTCTACCTAGGCTCGTACCATCAGGCATTGCCAAGTGCCAAGCGGAAGGGAAGTCAGGAAGGGAAGTGACAAAGCCAAGAGGGACCTCCTGGTAGTTGTTCCTGTACTCCTTCTGGGGAAGTTAGTTTTGGGGAATTTGCTTTGCTGAGCCCTTCCAGGGGAATTTGATTAACAAGCCTGTGTCCATGCTGAGATTTCTGAGGCTTCCAACCAGTCACTCCCTGGAGTCACCTTGCTACAGTGTAAACTTGTATAACAATGAAAAGTTGTCCCTGAACTATTTCAGTAAGGGTAAGCCTTAATGTACTTCATCCTTCAAGCCACCACATCTTGATGGGGCTGTAACGACACCCAAAAGCCTTAAACAAGCTTGCCAAACAGCCAGTTAACTCCAAACGGGCCTGCTTTCAGTCTAGTCTCACCCATCTCTGACCACACCTATTTCTGAAAACGCTCCCCTCTCTAGGGTACCCTCCAAGGTAGAGTCGCCTCTTCTCTGCTATCAATTCTCCCCTTCTGTCCTTGGAATACAACCGACTCCACCCCCAAGTGAGTTTTTGCAAAAAGAACCAGCAACCCAGAGAGAGGCAGGTCCTCCCCCAGATGACTGTGCAGTGAAGGACCCGTGAGAGCAGGCTCAAGTCTGTGGGATACTAGTTGAACCCATCTGGGCAACTTCTAGATTACGTCATTTAAACGGGAGTCGCTGTCCCTTCTTGCAGGAAAGTATGTGAAAGAAGTGGTACCAAGCCAGCTTCATGTGGATGAGGAGACCAAAGGCCATCCAAACTCCTGTAAAAACCATCATTAGTCGCACAGTTGCAAATGCACACTTTTAGTGCAGCTAAAAAGGTCTGAAATGGAACACCTCCGCACTCCCACCCTCCCCCACTCCCCCACCCCGCTTTAGGTTACTCAGTCTTTCCCAAATTTCCTGGGCCTCCCGGTAGCACAAGCCGCTGAGGGTTCGACAACGATAACTCCCCCTCCACACCCACACCGCACAAGGCGGAATGCTCGGTGGCGCAAAGCTGCAAGACGACTGCAGCGGGCGCAGGGAGGCTGGGGGACGAGGCCGACACTCCGAGACTTCGGGTGCAGGGCTAGGTCACTGTCAGCAGCCAGGGCATCCGCACCGAGGCTCCGTTCCGAATCCAGCTATGGGTTTAGTTTTTGCTGGATCCATTTTAGATCTGCCAGAGCGAGCAAGCGCCTAGAGAAGATTAATGACCTTAAAAACAAAAGCGCCGGCTTCCCGGGGCCGTGCGCGCAGCGGCCACGAGGGAAAGGCTCACCCAGTCTCCCGAAGGGCAGTCGGTTCCTCTCGCCCAGCATCAAGTTGAACCTGGGGTTGTCCCGCCGCAGCCTCTTCCAGTGGCCGGTGGCCAGCAGCAGCCGGGAGACCTCGGCGTAGACGCTGCTATTCTCATCGCGCACCACGAAGGTGTACATGGCGATGGGCCGCGCGCCCCGCAGCCGCCGCACGAGTCCAAGGCACGGCAGCCCAGCGTGATCGCTGCCCCAACCCCAGCCGTCTCCCTAGCTCCGGAGCCGCGCCTCCGGGTGCCCTCAGCACCGGCCCTGGGCTCCCGCGCCACCGCCCGCCCGAGTGGCGAGCGCCACCCGGACGCCGCGCCCACCGCCAGCGCCCCGCCCACGACCGTGATTCCGCGCGGCGCTCGGGGCAGGTCTGCCGGCCGCTGCGGCTGGAGCTCGGGTGCAGGGCCCGCCCCAGGGTGGCCGCCGCTCTGCTGGGTGCCAGTGGCGTGGGGCGCAGGTGTGGTTGCAATACACGCGAAGTGCGGTGGAGAAACAGAGCGGAATGATTTCAGCTGTGCCCGGGTCATAGCCTGCAAATATCCCTTTCTGCAGTCTGTCTGGCTCTCCCACCTAGTTCAAAATCAGATTTGATGGGTGAAAACAAAAGATCCAGGCAGGGGATGTAGCTGAGTTGGTAGAGTGCTTGATTAGCCAGCCCCGAGCCCTGGGTCCGATCTCAGCCTTGTAAAATCGGGCCTGCCTCTAAGCCCAACACTAAGGAGGTAGGGGAAGAAAGATCAAGTATTCAAGGTCGTCCTCAGCTACTTAGAGAATTCGAGGCCAGCTGGGCTACTGTCTCAAAATAAACCAAAACTAAAGTTCTAAGTTTCCTTCCTGTACCCAAGTGAAGCTGTGCGTCCCTTCGGATCTGCTCGCTGTTGGTTTCCAGGGAGTGGGTGTGTGTCAAACTCCGTCACCTGCTGAGGAGGGCTCCTCCGGACTCTGCCTGAGGGTCCGTCCTAAACAGAATCAGGGAAGCCCTGGACTCTTCACAGGTCCTGCAATTCACCAGAATTGGACCACTTTCCCTTCTCTGGACCCTAGCTTCCTCTTTTGAGTAGTGGCAGATTTGTCCTTTAAAAGTCTATTGTCGCTTTGCCTGACAGCCTGAGGAAACCAACTTTGGTACTAAGAGCATTTCTACCCTCATTCGTAAATGCCCTCAGCAGACCCAAGCTTTAGGGGTGGGGTTGGGGTGGGGGCAGGGGAAGAACACCACGGGGCCTCTCTCTCTACCCTGCTTTCCTTATCTACTGAGTACCGTGTGAAGGCTGCCCCTGTCTCATCTACCTTAGGCACACTCTGACACTCTGACTTGATTTAATGCTGAGGAATCCCACCCGGGGCTTCGTGCATGCTAAGCAAACACTTTACCAACTGAGCACATCCCCAGCCCATTACTACATAATTTTTTGTTTGTTTTGGGTTTTGTACACCCACCACTCCTTTTATCAGTGATAAAAATTCATCTCTCCTCCCCTCCTCGCACCGATTTCTGAGGGTCGACTGAGACGAACGCTGAGAGAAATGAGTATCAGATCTGCACTAACGGGGCCACTCTGCTCCATGGTGAGTGGTGGCACAGATAAAATGACCCAAAACTATCCAATCTCACTCTGAGCTGTAGAAATCATTGACGTTTTCAGCTGGTGTCACTCAGATGCAAGATGTGTGGGACAACTTGGAACCATCTCGTCGTCTTAGAGAAGGGAAACTCTGAGTCTTAGACTTCCCATTCCCCTTTGAATTAGTCCTGGTCACATGGATGTGTATGTTCCTGCCAACACATGTAAGGGGTGTGCTACACTCACTCCTAGTCTGAACCTTTGGAATTCACACGTCTTCTCCTTCTAGGGTGACCCAGCCTCTCTTCTTTCTTATTCCCTGGCTGGGGATATAGGGGGAGTGTGTTTCACTCTGTCACGTGTTTTTAGCATGGTGTGCTGCTCTACCACAGGTCCAAGAACTACAGGGCCAATCACTTACAGCCCAAAAACTGAGGTGCAGAATCACCCTTTCCCTTTATGAGTTTATTGCCCTGGGTATTAGTTGTAGCCACAGAAAGCTGGCCAACTGCTGGTTTGTCAACTTGACACAAACTGAAGCCATCTGGGAACAGGGAACTTCAAGTGGGAAAATGCCTCCATCCGATTGAGCAAGTCTGTAGGGGGAACTCTTCTTGATTTATGTCTAATGTAGAATGTTCCAGCCCATTGTGGATGGTGCCAACCCTGGGAAGGTGATCCTGTGCGGTACTAAAAGCAAACTCAGCAAACCATGTGTCTTAGAGTTTTATTGCTGTGAAGAGACATCATGACCACAGCAACTTATATAAAGGAAAGCATTTAATTGTGGCTGGCTTACAGTTTCAGAGGTTTGTGATTGGAAGCGTCACCCAGTCCCTGGCATCCATCTAAGCCCCCTCCCCTGGGATGTTTGGTTCGAAACATCACCCTAGCCCCTGGCCTGGGAGTTGCCTTGGTCTGGACTCCACCTCCGGAAAAGCCCACCAAGCACTGACCAAGCGTGGTCTTGGGTGTGGTATGCCCCGCCCCCTTCTGTCTCTCCCTTCTCCCACCCAGGAGCGCTGCATTTATTAAATATGGGCATCTTTGATTCGGCCTAATCTGGTCTAATTGGAATTATTTGCGTCAGCAGAGAGGCTCCTCCAAGATGACCAGGCTCCTGTGTGACCAGGACAGCGTGGAGAGAGGGGGAGCCCACGCAAAATCCCAGAGACCATCTGTTTCTTTTCCTGCCGCAAGCCTAAATAGCTGTGGGACTGGTCCTGCCCCTCCCTGGGGAGGGGTCAGCGCTTGGTGGGCTTTTCTGGAGGTGGAGTCCAGACCAAGGCAACTCCCAGGCCAGGGGCTGGGGTGACACTTCCAATCAGGTTGGTCCATCATCAGCACGGCAGGAAGCACGATGGTACACAGGAAGACATGGTGCTGGAGAAGGAGCTGAGACTCCTACATGTTGATCCACTGCAGCAGGAAGAGAGACTAACACTAGGCCTAGTTTGAGCATTTGAAACCACAAAGTACAACCCAGTGACATACTTCCTCAAGATCACACCTACTCCAACAAGGTCACACTCCAGTGACCAAGCATTCAAATCTATGAGCCTATGGGGGCCATTCCTATTCAAACCACCATAGACTTCTTTCAGCAAAGTGTGAGAGAAGAAACACAATTGAGCGATCGCTATTGTATGAAGTGTAAGTACACAGCAACACCCACACCCGGAAGGAAGAACTGGTAGCCTTGGTCCATAAACACCCACAAGTACCTCTCCCAAAGGCCCAGCCTTGTGGTAGATAGTACCGTCAGCTCAAGACCTTGTCTCTTGGGTTGGAGAGATGCTTCAGAGGTTAAGAGCACTGATTACTCTTCCAGAGGTCCTGAGTTTAATTCCCAGCAACCACATGGTGGCTCACAGCCATCTATAATGAGATCTGGTGCCCTCTTCTGGCATGCAAGCACACGTGGAAGGAATGTTGTATACATGATAAATAAATAAATCTTTAAAAAAAGAAAAAAGAAAGGACCTTGTCTCTTTCTTGATTCTCACTTCAGGTTAACTAGAATCCCTAGCGGACCGTCCAGGCCACTAGAACTCAGCACAGAGAATGGTTTTGAGTGGTAAAACCATGATCTGGATATTTGAACGATGCTGTTCGAAAGTCACGAGCACATTTTCATAAGGATGACAGAAGTTGGAGCCACTTTAGCATCTGGGCTTGTGACGCTGCACAGATAGCATCACAGAAAGTCAGAGACTCTGGGAGTCCTGAGGTCAGCCAGGCCCGAACTGGTACTCCAGCTCTAGAAATTACTCCCTATGCCTCAACAAGAGTATGGTTCAGTAATGTGATATTTGTAGGGATTAAACAGCATGTAAAACCCAGCACATGCCTTGAGTATCATAAACTCTCCATAAATGGAAAACTATCACAGTTAGATGGTACACTTACATAATTGACAGAAAATAACCGTTTTGTTAGAAAGTGGAATCTGTAGAGCGAAACTATCTTGTTGATGAAAATGACCACATTCACTCCCTGTTCGAGGTGAGCCATCTCCAGACCCATAGTTCACGTCTGCAAACTTTATAATACGCACACACAGCTTACATACTCACTGGCATGGGTAAATGCCTCTGTTGCTTCTTCCCTGAGCATAGGCTGTGGCTTATTTATAATGCTTGAATTGGTTCCTTTTCTGTTGCTGTGGTAAAACAGCTTGGCCAAGGCAACTTATAGAAGGAAGAGCTTATCTTGGCTTACGGTTCCCAAGGGATAAGAGTCCATCATGGTGGGAGGCATTGCAGCAATGAACAGGCAAGGTGGAAGAAAGGGCCTGAGAGAGAGGTCGCATCTCCCTCTGGAAACAGGAAGCAGAGAGCAAACAGGAAGAGACCATAAGCACTCAAAGCCCACCCCCATACTTCCCCCAGCAAGACTTCACCCCCTGAAGCCTCCACAGACTTCCTAAACAGCGCTACCCACTAAGGACCAAGTGTTCAAATGTGTGAGTCTCATTCAAACCACTACAAATCTGGAGGGCAGAGGGCAGAAGACACTTGCCCCCTAATTTTTTTTTTTTTTTTGAGTCAGGGTCTTTCATTGAACCTGGAGCTCACTGATTCGGCTGCCAGTGAATACCAAGAATTCATCTAACTCCATCTTCCCAGTGCTGAGGATCTATTTTTATTTTTTAGATTTACTTTACGTGTATGAGTGTATTGCCTGCATGTGTGTATGTGCACTACATGCATGCAGTGCCTGTGGAGGCCAGAAGAGGGCATCAGATCCTCTAGAGCTGGAGTTACAAAGGTTGGAAGCCATTATTTGGGTGTTGGGGATTGAATTTAGATTATCTACAAGACCAACTAGTGCTCTTAACTACTGAGCTGTCTGTCCAGCTCCAATACCTGGCTTTTATGAGTGCTGGGGATTTTAACTCGAGTCCCTATGCTGTGAAAGCAAGCACCTTTACTAACTGGAGTTACAGTTGGCTGTGAGCTACCACGTGGGTGCTGGAAACTGAACTTAGGTCTTCTACAAGAGCAACAGGCGTTCTTAACTGCTGAGCCACCTCTCCTCTATCTCCCCTACCCCATCCCCATCTCTCAAGACAAGATGGAGGCCAAGTGTGGTAGAGAATGCTTGTAATTCTAGCACTGTGCCTAAGGACAACCTGGAACCCATAGCGAGACAGACAAAGAGACAGAGAGATTTAAAAATCATGAAATTGCTTTGTGAGGTGATCTATAGGATACACACATTTCAATGTATTCTCTCTCCAATGTAAGCATCTGCTTTTTTTTAGTTCTCAAGAAACAGCAGACTGATGCCTGTTCACCAACCAAACAAATATGAAAATCCACCTATGAAGGACTAGAAATAAGAAGCCATATAAAACTGGTCAGCAATTCACTCTCTGGCTTTTAAGAATCAGGAGCATGATTTCTTTTCGATTCCACACAATACAACTGTTTTAGACCTGTCGTTGAGCCCTATTGTGACTGGTTCAGATAGCTGTCTATTCAGGCTCTCATGCAGTTCTTATCTTTGAAACAGAGCCTTGGCCCTGCCACAGTGTCATGCATAAGTTATGTTGCTGCTTCTTCTTGATACTCGCTATGACGTCAGGGGTGGAGTCAGTTAACGGAGGCTGGGAGAACCTGTAGTTTGGAGCTGTGTGCAAACCTAGGTGGGCTCCTGTGGCTGCTTAAATCACCCATTTCTCAAGGGAGTGCGAAACTGTGTCTCATTTGTGTGGAGAGTGGAGAGTCTTCCCACTAAGGTAAGGGAAAGTTCATATTTTCTAGCCCCTTGTTGTTCTCTGTGGATGACTGTGTTCATGATGGCCTGACAAAGATGCATTCTAGGAACTTTTCAGTTTAGATGCAATCATGACCCCTCGTTTCTTGGCAAATCCTTTGTTTTCTCGGCTAGTTTGTTTAACAGTACATTTTGATGTACTAAAGTGTTTCATTAATAGAGTTCATGGTGAAAATGTAGTGTGTTTACCCACATATTTAAAAATGAGAACACCAGAGTTTCTAAAGTGAAAAAATTAAAAGCATAGTACTAGATACAACAACCTCTCCTTTTGGGTCATTGAGAAGGTATATCAAGATCCTGCATGTACTGTCTCCATGTCTGTGAGTGGTCCATATTGTCCCCTGTAGCTGTCCCAAAAGCAAGGTTCCCAGAGGGACAGGACACACAGACTGCCTGTCAATCCACCCTAACAAAACCAAAATGGTTTAAAGCAAGCAAAGGTATGTAAAAGGCTTTGCCTGAATCTTAAGAGTTTAAGCAATGTCCTCAGCTATTGGTCTCAGTCTTTAGACCCCTTGGCTACACTTTCAAAATGGCTTCAAGCACCTGTACACACATAGCATTGCATTCATGAGGATTGGGAGAAATGTCCTGCACCTGTGCGTGCCCGCGCGCGCAGGTGTCCGTAATCCAGGAGGAATCTGGGAGCTGTAGTTTCCAAAAGGAACAACAATAGACATAACACCACATTAATTCTTCCAGTCCACGAATATGGTGATTTTTCTATCTTCTGGTGCTTCAATTTCTTTCACCCCGTCCCCGCTCTCTGGGTATGTACATGTGTTTTCCGGTATGCATATGTGCAGGTGGTAGCCAAAGGATAGCTAATGTCAGGTGCCTTCCTCAGTCATCCACCATCTTATTTTATTTTTAAGATTTCTGTATTTTTATTTTAGGTGTACGAGTGTTTACCCTGCATGTGTGTAAGTGCACAGCATCGTGCATGCTATCTGCAAAGGCTAGAAGAGGCCCTGGAACTGGAGTTCAAATGGTTGAAAGAACAGCCAGCCTGCTTAACCATTGGTTCACGTAGCAGCATTTCCTGTTGGCCTGCCACCAGAGTTAGCAACTTGCCCTCACCCCTACTGGGCCACACCTAGCCTAGCTCTGGTGTTAGCACCCAGCCCTAATCCATCCTTTGTGTTACAGATACCTTTTGTCACCCAACATGAATCTTGTCTGAGAGTTTTCCAAGGATACAATGCTTATGTAAAACTTGGTTAGGGGGCAGCATCAGCACCTCCTGAATCAGGTATTTGCCCTTGGCATTGTATTTTTGGAAGCCTCTTTCAGGTTGTTTTGAGCTTATGGAAATCAACTGGCTAAAGTGTAAATACAGGAAAAAATAAAAATGCCCTGGGGGAAGGAAAAAATGCTTCAGTTCATGAAGGCCGGGGACCCCTGTGGCCACCGAAGGCTAAGTTGATTCTCCAGTGTCTCTGAGTCTTCATTTCACGGACCCACATGAACCCACAGCCACATGGCAACATCTTCAACAGATCCATCTCTCCAGACTCTATCTTTTTCAGTCTAAACTGGATGACACAGGTTTCTTTTCATTGTTATTTTATTTTACCAGTACGGGTGTTTTGCCTGCATGTATGTCTATGTACCACATTCATGCAGCGCACACAGAGGTTAGAACATGGATCATGACAGGTGTGAGGCTCCATATGTGTGCTGGGAACCAAACCCTGATCCTCTGGAAGAGCAGCCAGTGCTCTTAACCATTGCAGTATCTCTCCAGCCCCTGATACGGGTTTCTTTTTTCTTTTTTCTTTTTGGTTTTTCAAGACAGGGTTTCTCTGTGGCTTTGGAGCCTGTCCTGGAACTAGCTCTTGTAGACCAGGCTGGTCTCGAACTCACAGAGATCCTCCTGCCTCTGCTTTCCGAGTGCTGGGATTAAAGGCGTGCGCCACCACCACTGCATGATACAGGTTTCTTAATAGCCACCCTCTAAAATCAGAAGTGGGGGGAGGTGAATGTACACGGGATGTTTTCAGGAGGTGCAGTTGAAGCTTGTGGCCTTATCTACCAGTAGGAGGCAGAAAGAGACGGCTGTCTGGTAATGGCACAAGTTTCTTAAATCTCAAAGCCCACCCACCCCCAATGACACATCTCCTCCAACAAGGCCACACCCTGTAATTCTTCCCAAACAGCTCCACCAAGTCTTCAAACATATGAACCTGTGGGTGTCATTCAAACCACCACAGCAACATTCTTTTGTTTTCTTCACCTATGTATTATCCTGAGATTATTTTAAGTTTTTTTTATCTGTGTGTGTGCTTGTGGGCACATGTCCACTTGTGCACACATGTGTGTGCACATATATATGTGCCTGCTGCTAGGAGAAGAGTGTGTCAGGTCCCCTGTGGATTGCGTTGGGTGGGCTACTCAGTCTAGGGGTTAGTAACCCACCCGCAATCAGTAATTCCAGGGTCTCGGAGGGGCGCTACCTGGAAGGGAGTGAGCTAAGACAGAAGAAGGAGGCCAAGCAGATTTGTCAAAGCCTCCGTTTATTAGGGACGGGTTACAGTTTATATATGGTAAGGAATGGGGGGCAGGGTAACTGGATTCTTGCGCTTGTTCCAGGTCATGTAGGCCAGGAAGTAGGCCAGGAAGTCACAAGTTGCCACACCTGGTTCCCTGGATAGCTGGAATGTGAGGCGGGTTCCTCTAAGAGATAAGTTAATTGGGTGTGGGGTTCTCTGCAGACCCCCTAGGGTGATGGTTTCTGTAATGATTGGGGGGAAATGGCTCCTGACAGTCCCCTTGATCTAGAGTTAGAAGTGATTGTGAGCTGCTTGCTGTAGTTTCTCGGAGCTGAATTTAGGCCCTCTGTAAGAGCAAGAAGTGCTTTGAACCATTGAGACATCTGCAACCTGAGTTGTCTTCTTTTAATCTTCCTTTGGGGGAATATTTTGAATGAGAGAATAAGATTGAACAAGTTATAGAATCCCTGTAGCAAGCTTTTTCTTTTGGACCACCAGCCAGCTCCCAGATCATGACGTGGAGATCTTACTATTAGTTATGAATGCTCAGCCTTATCTTAGCTCTTATTTTAGCCTGGTTCTCTTAATCTGCATTTTGCCTCAGGGCTTTTTTACTTTTCTTCCTTTCTTTATGTCCTACTCTGTCTGCTAGGGGGATGGGATGCCTGACTGGTCCCAGGCATTTCCCTTGTTCTCTCTTCTCTCCTATTTCTTAGAGGCTAAATTTCTCCTCCTATTTACTCTGTCTGCCCTCCATTCCTGCCTATACCTCTCCTGCCTAGGTACTGACTGTTTTGTTTTTTATTGGACCATTCAGGTGCCTTAGGCAGACAAGGTGAAACAAATACAACACATCTTTTCATAATTAAACCAATGCAGCATAAACGGATGTAACACATCTCTGTCCAATTCAAATAATATTCCACAACAAATTCCAGCACTGGATTGCCATTAACCATTTCTTAACCATTTCTATTTTGTGGTTTGTGAATCTACTTTTCACTCTGTTGTCTTCTTCAGTACTTGACTTATGTGTCCCCACCCCCTTCATATGTTTCTGCTAGACCACAACCTATTGTGTATGTGTAAGGGCTTTAGCATAAATCCTAAATATCCTTTACTATTTTATAAATCTTTCCCTTTATATATATATATATATGTGTGTGTGTGTGTGTGTGTGTGTGTGTGTATGTGTGTGTGTGTTTGAGAGAGAGAGAGAGAGAGAGAGAGAGAGAGAAGGAGAGAGAGAGAGAGAGAGCACTGAATAAAGAGAAATACTTCCATGTCAACAAACATGATCTAATGGTGTCCTCGTTTCTGTTCATAGACTCGGGAAGATGGACTCTTTCCTCTGGGATGACTTTGGGCCCAGGATACAGAACAGGGCCATGGAGCAGATCATCACACCCATGGCCGTCCGACTTTGTCAGCTGCTCATCTCAGTGGAGAGGAAAGAGGTACAGAGAGAAGCACTTGCCTCCTTGCAGAAGGTGGCAGAGGAATTGGCCAATGCAAGCGAAGCATTTGTGCATGCTGCCAGCAGGTAATATCTCCAAGGGACCTAAGCCCCTTGCCCTGACAGCCTGGCAGACAATGAAGCATATAAATAGAACCTGGTTCTAGTCTTCAATGCTTTGGGGGCTGGTGGATGTAGCTCAGTACCTAGCATACAAGAAGCTCTGGGTTTCATCCCCAGCACTGCTTAAGCTGGATGTGGTGGCATGCACCTGTAATCCCAGAACTCAGGAGGTGGAATGTGGAGGGCCAGAAATTTAAAGTTTTCCTTGGCTACTGTCTAAGTCATTATTCTATAGCTGTGAAGAGCTACCATGACCAAGATAACCCTTTTCTTAATTAATTTTTTTAAATTAACTTTTCTAATTTTACATACCAATTCCAGTTTCTACTTCCTCCCTTCCTCTCGCTCCCCTCACTTTCCCTGAACCCCCCCCCCCCATCCACTACTCAGAAGGGGTAAGTCCTCCCATGAGGAGTCAACAAAGTCTGACACATTACTTTAAGGCAGGACCAAGGCCCTACCCCCTCTATGTAGGCTGAGTAAGGTATCCCTCCAAACAGAATGTGTTGACAGAAGTTTCTGTCCTGCAGGGTCCTGCAGCCATTCAGTCCCAAAGAAACACACAGAGGTCTGCATTAATCGTAAACTGGTTGGCCTAGTAGCTCAGGCTTCTTATTAACTCTTACATCCTACATTAACCCATAATTCTTGTCTATGTCAGCCATGTGGCTTGGTACCTTTTATCTGACAGGCATTCCCATCTTGCTTCCTCTGCTTCTGGGTCACGACTGCAAACGGTGACTTTCCTCTTCCCAAAATTCTCCTGTTCTTGTCGCCCCACCTATACTTCCTGCCTGGCTACTGGCAATCAGTGTTTTATTAAAGCGATACAACTGACAAATCTTTACAGGGTACAAGATCATTGTCCCACAGCAAGAATGGAATCCAAAATACCAATTCAAGCACTAGGGATAAATCCTGGTCCCACTACCAGGGGCCACACAGACTGCCCAAACCACACAACTGTTACCCACATTCAGAGGGCATAGTTTGGTCCTAGCAGGTTCCCCCACTGTCAGTCCAGAGTCAGTGAGATCCCACTAGCTCAAGTCAGCTGTTTCTGTGGGTATTCCCATCATGGTCTTAACCCCTTTGCTCATATTATTGCTCGTCCCTCTCTTCAACTGGTCTTGGGAAGCTCAGGCCACTGCTTAGCTGTGGATCTCTGCATCTGCTTCCATTAGTTGCTGGATGAAGTTTCTATGATGACAATTAAGGTAGTCATCAATCTGATTACAGGGCAAGGCCAGTTTAGGCACCTTCTCCACTATTGCATGGGGTCTTAGCTGGGGTCATCCTTGTGGATTCCTGGGAATTTCATGCTAGCTCCATAATGGCTCCCCCAATCCATAACCAAGATAACTCTCATAAGAGAAATCATTTAATTGCGGGCACTCCTACAGTTTCAGAGGCTCGTCCATTATCATCATGACAGGGAGAGCAGCAGCGTGCAGCAGACATGGAGAAGCAGGGGAGAGCTCTGCATCCTGACCCTGAGAGGGAGCCTGGGCTTGGAACGAAACAAGCCCATTAACTCCTAATTCTTCCAAGCCTTCCAAATAGTACTACTCCCTAGTGACAGAGCTTTCAAATGCATGAGCCTGTGGGGGCCATTGTTGTATATAGTGTTCTGTCTGCATGCATGCCTGCAGGCCAGAAGAGGGCACCAGATTTTATTACAGATGGTTGTGAGATGGTTCAATTCCCATAGTGGGAATTGAACTCAGGACCTTTAGAAGGGCAGGCAGTGCTCTTAACCACTGAGCCATCTCTCCAGCCCGTGGGAGGGAGGGGGGTCATTCTTATTCAAACCACCACAGATATGTAGTCGGTTTGAATCCAGACTGAGCTACATGAGACCCTGCTTCAAATAAATAAATAAATAAATAAATAAATAAATGCTTTCTGAAAGAAGACGAGTGGAAAATAAATTAGTAATAAGAATGGATATAGATTGTTTTAGTTTGCTTCTCTGTTGTTGTAACAAAACACTGGCCAACAACAACTTGGAGGAGGAAAGGGTCCAACTTGGCTTAACATCGTCACTGAGGGCGAAACTCAAGGAAGGACCTTGGAGGCAGGAACCACAGAAAAAGCTGCAGAGTGACACTGTTTGTCGGGCTGCTCCTTTGACTGCTCAGCTACATTTCTGGACTAGCCCAGGCCCACCTGCCCACGAGTGGCACCGCCCACAGTAGGCTGGGCCCAACCGTGTCAATTATCAATAAAGAAAATGTCCCCATAGGCCTGTCTACAGGCCAATCTGATGAAGGCAATTCTTCAGCCCAGGTCCCTCTTCCCAGGTGTGCAAAGCTGATGACCAAGATTAGCCCTCACGGCTATCGAGTTGGGGCAAGGCCTAAAGATCATGTGACTCTAGGAAGGTAAAAAGGAAAACTACAGTGAGAAATAATGCAAGATACTTGTTATAAATTATGTAGAGGAGCTGGAGAGATGGCGGAGCACTGAGGAGTGCTTGCTGCTCAGTCCTGAACCTAACTTCAGGTCTCAGAACCCATGTAATAACGTTCGTACACATACCTAAAGTAAATTATGTAGGAATTTAGTAACAGAGCAATTTTATACCAACTTAATACTTCTTTGTAGATTTTGAATTTCTGACAATGCATTTTTTAATCACAAAAAGTACAGTTAGTTTTGAGAGAGGCTAAATGTTGTTTGTGTTCACTGCAGGATAAATGCCTTTGCTCTATTGTCTGTTCCTGGCAAGATAAATTATTTATACAGACAATTATCATCAGTGTTCATGACCGTGGGAAACGGTCCAGCCCTCTTTATCCTAGCAGAACTGTAATAATAAACATTTGGACTTGAGTTTGGCTCCACCATCCCTGAGCAGTTCCCAGAGAAGGCCAAACGGAGGCCAGCAGCACCCCCCACTAAGTGTTGTCGGGCTGGCAAGTTCCTGCCTTCTTTTGCTGGGCAGGCTCTCAGGGGACCAGGACCTGCCTCATCAGCTGCTGTCTGTCAGCCAGCAGCGTGTGCCAGTGAGAAGAGGCCGGCGCAGGGATATGTTTCCTCTTGCTTAGAAACATATCTTATGATGAACGTTTAGGAAATACGAATGAGAAAAAGAAAGAAAATAATACTGCTCACAAACCTGCAGCCTAGAGAGAGCCACTCGGAGGATTCGAGTATATACTTGCCCCAGATGCTTTCCTTCTCTTTCTAACTTTTCCCTCCCCATCACTCCACTTTCGGTTTTTTAAAACTCATATAAAACTATCTCTGTTGGGGCAGCAGTTAAGAGGGAGTTCTGTTCTTGCAGAGGACTGAGTTTGGTTTCCAGCACCCACGTCACATGGTTCACAATCACCCTTAACTCTAGTTCCAGTGAATCCAATACCTTAGTCTTTCATAGGAACCTGCACCCACTTACACATAAACACACACACATATATGTATAATTTACATATTATTTAAAGACTTATATATATATAATAACGAATGAAGAAAATATGATACATATACGTATATATACAAGAAAATATGATACACGTAGACAATAAAATTACATTTTATTCATCTATAAGGAAATTGTGACATTTTCATGACAATGGAAGGTACTAGCAATCATCATGTGAAAAGAAATAAGACAAACTCAGAAAGATAAACACCATGTTTTCTTCACTTAGATCTAAAATTGTGTATGTGTTTGTGTGTGTGTGTGTGTGTACATGTGCGCGTGTGCTCGTGTGTGGGCATGTGCACGGATGCCTGTAAGTTGTGGTACTAGAAAGGGAATCATGAGGGGGAGGAGGAGAAGAAAGAAGGCAGTGGAATACATGTGTCAGGAAAGCAGAATGGAGGAGCGTGCGGAGGGCAGAGGAGCAGGGAGGAGAGAGGAGCACCATGAAGGGCGGTGCGAGAGGGATGAGGTCATGACGTCAACATGGGGGGGCCTTGACGAAGTTCGTTACCTTACACACTAGCTTAAGTTAATTTAAGAGGGTTTTTTTTTTTTTTTTTTTTTTTTTTTTTGGTTTTTCGAGACAGGGTTTCTCTGTGGCTTTGGAGCCTGTCCTGGAACTAGCTCTGTAGACCAGGCTGGTCTCCAACTCACAGAGATCCGCCTGCCTCTGCCTCCCGAGTGCTGGGATTAAAGGCATGCGCCACCATCGCCCGGCTTTAAGAGGTTTTTAAAACCTGTGTTGGTGTTCCTATCCACATACATGGTATACATGTACGGACACACTCGTGTTTGTGCAGGTACAAGGGCATAAAGCAGTCTAGACTGATAAGCCCCACTCATCCGGGGTCTGTGTGAACAGTACTCTGAGGTTGAATAGCACACAGTTTCATATGCGTCCTGGTAGCTTCATACATGTTTCACTGTTTAAGACGTTGCCAGGGGTGTAGTTGGGGTGAATCTGGGAGGAGTATGGTGAATATGACTCAAACACATCACAGGCATGTATGAAGTTCTCAAAGAATTAATTAAATAGTATTTTTTGAAAGAAGTTGCCAGCATATGTCACATTGTGTTCAGCAGTACGTGGACCCAGTTCTCATACACATTCTCAGCCCCTGAAATAGTCAGAACTTTTTTAAAAAAATATTTATTTACTTATTATGTAGACAGCATTCCTTCCATGTATGTGTGCAGGCCAGAAGAGGGCACCAGACCCCATTACAGATGGTTGTGAGCCACCATATGGTTGCTGGGAATTGAACTCAGGACCTTTGGAAGAGCAGGCAATGCTCTTAACCTCTGAGCCATCTCTCCAGCCCCGTCAGAACTTTTTGTTTGTTTTTCGAGACAGGGTTTCTCTGTGCAGCCCTGGCTGTCCTGGAACTCACTCTGTAGACCAGGCTGGCCTTGAATTCACAGAGATCTGCTTGCCTCTATCTTCCTAGTACTGGGGATTAAAGGTGTGTGCCATTATTGTCCAGCTAATAATCACAATTTTTAGTTTAGCTATTTTAGCAAATATTTTTACTGTGATTTTAACTTTAATTCCCATGAAATAATGCCTTAAAATATTTTTATTCAAGCCTGGAGGTGGTGGTACATGCATTTAATCCCAGTACTTGGGAGGCAGAGGCAGGTGAATCTCTGTGAGGTCAAGGTCAGCCTGCTCTACAAAGTGAGTTCCAGGACAGCTGGGCTCTGTTATGCAGATAAACTCTGTCTCAAAAAGTTAAAACAACAACAACAACAACAACAACAAACCAACCAAAAATAAAACCAAAAAAATAAAACAAAAAACAACAACAAGAAGAGATTCAGAAGCACACATGTAGGTGTGCACATCAATTCAGAGGACACAGAGAGAGCACTCAGCTATTTGTGTGCAAAAGTAAGTGTGGAACTGTATAAGAAGATCAATTCAAAATCTATCAAATGTCTAACTATAGCTCTTAATCTTATAAATGATTCATAAAGAAACAGAGGGATCTAAGTCTTTGAGATCTTGGGTTAAGTACAGATTTCCAGATGTAAAACTGGAAGCTTGACTCATGAAAGAACCAAACAAGCTTCTCTTTGGAGGACTCCATTAAATAGGCAGAGAGGAGGAACCAGAGACTGGGAAATGCTTTTTAATGGAGGTGTGTTGACGGTTGTCTACAGAGCCTGAAAGTGCATCAGAACTGACGGGAATCACAGAATCGTAGCTCCTTTCGCATTTAACATCATGGGCAATATAAAACAAATACACTTATACAAATGCACAGTTGCTGCTGCACACAGTATGGTCCACTTTACAATGTATAATTATAATAATTATAATGTAAAATGTATAATTAGTTGTTTTATAGATTTGTCCATAGATACAGACGTGGTTTTATTGTTTGTTACTATTATTTGTCTTTTCGACTACTGGATTGTTATACACATTTTAGGCTTCTTCCACCTTTATGATCGCTACACATAATGCTATCACGCGATCTTTGTGCTCAGGCAGTGTAAACAGAGATGCTTTTGATTCACCCAGGTACAATCGCCAGCACCCATTTTCTCATCAATAAGAAATAGGGGCCGGTGAGATGGCTCAGCCGGAGGAAGCACTTGTTAAGCATGACGTCATAGTTAGATTCCTGTTGCTGTGGTAAAAACACCATGACCTAAAGCAGAGGAGGGGAGGGTTTATTTGTCTCAAGGATACAGCCCTTTCGGGGAGAGCCAAAGCAGGAGCAGAGGCAGGAACTGTAGAGGAAGGCTTCTTATGTGCTTGCTCCCCATACCTTGCCCAGCCTGCTTTCTTATACAAGCCAGGACCACCTGCCCAGGAGCGGCACTGCCCGCCGTGAGCTGTGCCCTCCCACAACCAGCATTAATCAAGACCAGGCCCCACAGGCTTGCATACAGGCCCGTCTGAGGGAGGCACTTTCACGATGCCGGTTCCCTCTTCCTGGTTGATTCCAGCTTGTGTCAGCTGATATAAATCAGGCAGTACACCCAATGACCTGAGTTCAATCCCATGGAAGGAGACTCAAGAGTCATGGCAGAGGCACAGCATCACGTTGCTTTGACTAACAACAAGCCAGTCTTAGTGTTCTATTGCTGTGAAGAGACACCATGACCAAGGCAACTCTTTTTTTTTTTTTTTTTTTTTTTTGGTTTTTCCAGACATGGTTTCTCTGTGGCTTTGGAGCCTGTCCTGGAACTAGCTCTGTAGACCAGGCTGGTCTCAAACTCACAGAGATCCGCCTGCCTCTGCCTTCCGAGTGCTGGGATTAAAGGCGTGCGCCACCACCACGTGCCAAAATTGTTATTTTTCTATTGTGAAATTCTTGTCTCCTGTCTTGCCCAGGGTCAGTTAAACTGAAAACCACGCATTGTGCTTCCTTTTTTTTAAAGCAATGTCCATTTCACATGGCCACTTGGTAGCTCTGATTTCGGAAGCCTAGGTACTTTGTTGGCACAGTGAAAACAGTGTTCATATTTCTGTGTATCGTATAACTGAATAATAGCAACCTGCAGATAGGTTCATCCCCAAAGGAAAGGGACTGGTGTATGACACAACGTGTCAACACTTGCATCCAAGCCCTCTGCGGAAGCCACATTTGATCTTTGAAAAAAGTCTGGAATATGTTTTATCATTGACGATCACTAACTCTTGGGATGTTTAAAATGAAGAACGACCTCAAGTGTTGATGACAATGTGTGAGAACTTGAACTCTCCCTTTGATGAGTAGAACACAGTATGTTGCAACTACTTTAGAAAGTATTCTCTAAAAGTTAAACATACACCCGTTGTTATCTAAGAGAAATGGACTCCTGTGTCCACACGAAGACCAAGGCATGCATAGCCACAGCAACCTTCTTTCTCTTTAGTTCTGTGTCCCCAGTACTGGGGATTGAACTCAGAACCTGGCACCTCTAGGCCAATGCTGCATGACCCAGTTAGATCACCAGGCTTTTTATTGCAAGCTTCGAAACAAGTTTCCAAGAAGTTGCCCAGGCTGGCCACAAACTCCCTATGTGGTCTATGTTCACTGAGAGCTTGTGGTCCTCCTGCCGCTGCCTCCCAAATAGCTGGGCTTATAGATGTGCCCCACCGTGCCAAGCTTGGTGGCTTTATCTTATTTTAATAACTAAGATAGAGTAACCTCAGGTTTCTTACCCGAAACTCTGGAGGACAGAAGATGATGGATCAGGTGTATACAGGCAGTTGAAAAGAAAAGCCTGAGACTCAGAATTCTCTACCCAGATTGCCTGTCATTAACCTGTTTAACCTTAACGTGTGAAGTTTGTTAAGGCTGAGATTGAGGTAACAACTCTAGTTCATAACTAAGACACCTGAAGAAAGGATGAAGAGAGGTTTTTTTTTTTTTTGTTTTTGTTTTGTTTTTTAAACTCAACACGTGTCTTGGCTTGTAAGCACAGGCGTCAAGGTTCAGTTTAATGGCCACCTGGTGCTCTGTACCTTCTGTGTATCCTCGTTTCCATGGGACTCTTTGGGCTTAACGTGATAACATTCTAAGTGCAACGTGTCCACTCAGGCTGGCGGGAGACTCTGAGGATGAGTGGTTTAGGGAGGAAATGAAGCCAGTGGCGGAGTCTCTGATCCTCTCCGGGAGGAACATCCTGCTGGTAACCCAGAAGCTCCCCGTGCGGCCAGAGTGTCAGCGCCACTGGGAGGAGCTAGTGGCCACAGCTCAGCAGATCCTGGTGGACACTACCAAGGTGAGACTCCCTCAGAGCTGGCCGGCAGCTTGGTCATCGCTGGAGAGCACGCATGCCCATGCAGTTCTCACAGAAACTCCTGGCCGTCCTTTAATTTGAAACCTGCCCAAGTGCTTGCCAAGATCCTAGACAGAGTTCATTACCGATTTAATCAGGGCTAAAATTGAAGCTGTAACAGGAGCTGGTAGAACCCCTCGGTTTCCAAACACACTCAGTTTTTCATCCTGACCCACATTCCTTTCTAAATACAACTTAAATTTATTTTGGAGAGTTTATGCATTTTTATTTTATGTCTGCGAGTGTTTACCTGAATGTGTAGCTATGCACCACGTCTGTAAACCCATTGAGGAAGAGGCGGGCAGAGGAGGGCCTAGGAAATTCTAGTGTTGGAATTACAGACAGTTGTGCGCCCCCTTGTGGATGCTGGGAATCAAAGCTAGGTCCTCTGGTAGGCCCGTACACTTAACTGCTGGCCCATTTATCTTTCCGGCCCGTTTACAACTTTTACATTGGGATATTGCTCCTGGTTCAAATATAAATCTTCAAAATATTTTGTTGTTGTTCATTGTATAACATCTGTAGTGTGGTTTATTGGAGGGTATTGCAGTGGGGTAGGGGAGGATGAGAGGCAGAACCGGAGGGGTTTGGGCACCTGCTGGTGGTGAATGAAAGAGAGAGAAAGGCTTTTGGCTTGGGTACCAGCCTCAGGGATAGGGAGTGGATGGATGGAGCTGTCTGTGAGAGGCGGGTCAGGCTAGAAAAGCTGCCTCAGGGAAGCCCTCCAGCCCATCGTTCTCATTTAAATAATAATACGTCTTTGGACAGGCCAGGGTAAACCCCACGCCCCCTAAATATGGAGAGAAGGCAGCCAGTTCAGACCTCTGGTTTACAAAGAAATGCGCACACACGCAAACCTCCAAGACTGGAGGGTGCATTCTCCAGTCCTGTCACCTAGACGGTGTCTGTGTTTGGTTACATTCAGGTTAAGTGACAATGTAAGGTCTCCTAGGCTTAAGCTACATGGCCCCAAGAATGTTCAGTCATCTTCAAGTCTCTTTCCTGTGACCGCCCCAGCAGGTCTTGCTGCTTGAAGACGCAGCAATGGCGAGGAAGACGGTGCCAGCGGCTGGTTGGTGCCTGACCTGCCTGGTGGCTCTGGAGGCGGCGGAGGACTCCACCTCGCTGCGCGCCTCGCTGTCTGACCTGGCGACTGCGCTGCTGCGACTGGGCGGCCTGACCACGCGCTGGGCCCGGGACGAACGCCTGGGTCGAGTTCGCCACCGGCTAGGGTGCTGCATCCCAGCGCTGCTGGCAGCCGCCCGCGGCCACCTCCGGCACCCGCGCGAGCCGCAGCTGGTGGCTTCACGGCGCCGCATCTTTGCCCTGACCAGGCAGAGCCTCAGGGAGCTCCTGGCTGTACTGCAGCCCGGCATTGCAGGGCCTGGTGCGCGCTCTCAGAATGGCGCACTGGCGCATCGTCTGCAGAAGCTGTGGCAGGTCCTGGAGGAGCCCGGGCCGAACCACCTGCGTGGTGAGCTGCTGGATGCGCCAATGGTCGCCGTGGTGTGGCACTGCCTGCACCTAGCCGCCTGCTCCCCGCCAAGGGAGAGGATGCACCTAGTGTCCCATTGCCGCCAGCTGCTACAGCTCTGCGCTGGGCTGCACGGGTCTCCCCAGAACAGCCAAGGGACAGAATGCGAAGCTGTGCAGGCCGCGACTGAGGCGCTCTTTCGGGGAGTCCGCGCTGGATTACTGCACCAGATTCTGGACACGTTCACAGATACCCAAAGCCCTCTAGAGAGGCTGGTCCAGGCCGCCTTGGCGACTTCCACCATCAGGTACCAGTGCAATAGTGAAGCTTTGGCAGAGACTTTCCGACTTCTCCTTGATGCTTTTCACAACCAAGCCAAGCAAATGATCCGAGTGGCACACTTGGTTTGGGTCTGCTGCCCCCAACAGCAAACTGGCAGAGACCTGGAGGCTGCCGTGGCAGGTCTTTGGGGGCTTGTGGTCAAAGCTATGGAACTGTTTTCACAAAGTCCCCAAACGCAAGGCCTGGACTGGAGCCCTGACACCCTAGAGGCTCTGCTTGAGGCCTGGGCTAGGGAATCGGAACACCTCTTGGCATGCTTTGATGTCGTTCTCGATATTCCTGAATTCCTGAGTTTGTCCATCCAGGAAATGGCTAAACATTTGGACTTGTACACAAGGGCTCTGAGGAGCGGAGCACCCAGAGAATTGTCCGCGTTCTTACGCGGACGAGCCACACACATAGTGCAGGTGATGAACAGGTATGTGGGTCAAGACCCAGATCCCATTTTTCGAAACGGGATGAGAGTCGTGGTTCAGCAGCTGGCGCAGTCTTCCTTGACGCTGGCTGCGGCCACTGACAGCAGCACAGGTGGGGACAGCGCCCAGGACACGGGTGTCTTTTTAACCATGGCAAAACACCTCATCTATTCAGCTCAGCAAGTCCACGAGGGGCTGGATGGGACCAACCACCCAGACATCCTCAGCCCGCTTCGATTCCAAGTCCAAAGGTTTGACCTTGCCAAGGGATGGCCTTATTTGACTCTCCCCAGCCGCCAGCTTCCTACAGATCCCGCGCTGAAATACCAGCAGGTGCCTGGGTTAGGGGGAGATGACACGAACACCTCTTTCCTACCACTAGAACAACTTTCCTACACGGTGGTCCCTGACACCTGCCAACAGGGGCGGGGCTCGCCATTCCTTGCAGTCAGCGAAGTCATCACTACTGTGGAGAGCCAGGAGCACCGGGTAGTGACCTCACCACGCACCAACAGGCCAGAGCCGGAGTCCACTGTGAATACAGCCCCAGAAATCCAGGCTGGGGAAGCACCCCTGGGACCAGAGAGGATGTCAAGACTATACAAATTCTCAAGAGTGGTACCTTCGATTACTGACCTAGCTGGGGAGGAAGTCCATAGCACAAACACTAGAAGTGACAGACTTCTGGAAGTGACTTTTCAGCAATCTGGGAGAACCAGGGAACCCAAGCAGGCTTTGGTAGCCAGGGCTGGTGACTGGTACCCTCTGTGTCGACAACTCCTCTGCTGTAGCCCAGCCACTGAATTACCGGGGAGCACGGAAGTGTTTGTGGAACTTCAGCAGAATTTGGCCTCAATGGTTCAAGTAGCAGCCAAAAGTGGTCCTGTGAATTTGGACGAGAAGAGCCCTGGCTCAGTGGAGCACCCGGGAATGATTTTAGAGCTGCAAGGTAGATTGGAAAAAACAGAGGTCCATGCTAAACAGCTATTGGACCAAGTTCTGTCCTCTGATGGTCGCCGAGCCCCCAAGGTGAGGGATGAGAACGTTGACAATGAGTGCCTTCTATGGGCAGTGGCTGTGCAGGACCTGATGCAGCGTATGAGGAGGCTCAGCAGGAGACAGGGCCTGTTCCTACTGCCCCTGCAGCAAGCAGTGAAGAGCCAGCAAGGGTTGCAAGAAGGGTCAGAGCAGGCAGCGCATGTTTCCCAAAGGTTACAAGAGGCCGCTGAGCTGTCTTGTGTTCTGTGTGGTGATGAACAGGTAAAGGATGAGGTCTCCTTCCTGTGTCGAGAAGTTCGTGTACTCACAGATGCCTTGCTGGAGGTGGCACACGTCTTGGTCTCCTCCCCCAAGCCATGTCCCAGCCTCTCCACACGCTTTGAGTTTCTCTGCTTGGAGCTCAGCCTTCGAGTCAAGGCCCTGACCAACCATCTGAGCAGCATCAACGCTGTCTATGAGCATATGTTCCAAGATGCTGTTGGCAAGAGCTCCCAGACAAAGATGCTGTCTATTATCCAAGCTGTGCAGGGAATCATAGCAGGAAGTCAAGAGTCTGGACCCTTCCAGGAAGACCTTCTTGTGTCTCTAGAGTACATTCTCATGCTCACTAAGGAGGTGGCCGAGAGGGTCCCTGAGCTCCAAGAACACCCGGAGGAGCAGGGGTTGCATATGCTGGATTGGCTTAAGTGGGAATGGGCAGCCAAGGTCCACCATGCAGTGACTCAGCTCCAGGCCTTGGAAGGTGGTCCCACTGAGGCCTGGAGACTCCTAGTCCAATGCCTGAACCCCGGGGAAGAGCCAGCAAATGCCCCAGAAGAGGTTCTGGTCCAGCTCCAGCTGCAGTGTAAAGAATGTGCAATAGAAACCTCTGCAGGGGGCAGTGTGGAGTTTCAGGATGCTGTTTCCAAAGGCATCACAGAAATATCAATGGGGACCTGTGCTGATGAGCTAGCCACCTCCGGAACCACCACAGCAGAGGTGAGCATGGTAGGCTACTTGGCATCTTTCGTCTACCTACACCTGGACCTGTTTTCTAGTAACCAATGACCCTCACACATTCCAGAAACTCAATGCCCAGACCACATGTATAATTCATACAGGGCAGGCATGAGCAGCCTTTAAAAGCCTAGGCTTGGGGTTCAGCTACCTTAACCCGCAGGCTACCTCTGCCATGTCCTTACCAAAATCAGAGAGAAGTCTCAGCACCATTTAGACGCCAGCATTCTAGTCCTCTAGAGGGCTGCTGAATGAGTCCCTGCAAAAATATTTCCCTTCCCTTAGCATCTAGTCTGTGTCCTAGGATGAGTGCCTTTCCATCAGCCTTTTGGAGTTTTTCCTTGTTACTTTAACAAACTTTCCTGTGGCTGCCAGTACTCAGGCTGCTTCATCCACTTTGATCTGTACAGAAGTCGCCTCCCCACTCCAAAGTGACAGGAACACAATTAGAATAATTGTAGTGGGGGGGGGGTAAAGGGGTTTATTAGAAAGATACTAGGTCTGCCGAATGCCTCCCCTACATTTCTGCTTCTTTCTAGGGCAAGACAGGACACTTGGGCATTAAGGACCTTAAAGACTGTATTTCTACTGGCCATAACCAGCATCAGTAGGCAACAGTACAGTTTAGCAGGATTCTAGTAGTTTCTATGCGGATACACTTCATCCAGTGTTTACCGCTCTAGAGGTGGGACCTGGGAGAGGAGAGCCTAAAACGAGGCAGACTCGGGGTCTCATGCCATAGTCAGCCTTATTCAGAGCCTCAGGCAGTTTATACTCTGAGAGTTAAGAAAGGTCACAAGAGGAAAGTTCTCGCAAGTTTGGGCTGTACACAATCACAAGGACAAGCCCCATGTGGCACCACCCATTCTTCCACAGAAGCAGATAAACAGCAACAGGCAATTGTCATGGATAATCTACAGTAAACTCACTCCTGTCTGCTACACCCGGGAGGAGCAGGAAGCACATTCCAAAAACAACTCTGTGGTTTTGAGGAAGCTGAGGTCACAAGACTCTTGTTTTCTTGGCGCTCTCTCACAAGCATGCAGAATCCCGTTGCATGACTCCATTCTTAAACCGTGTTCTGACAATCCAAGATTTGATAGAGAATCTATCCCCACTGTGACCTTATAAATCCAAATAGCCTTCAGACGTCTCTCCCCTTCCCTGGCTCTCTGTAGCCGTCAGCACACACTAAGGATGCCACCCACCCACCAACTTGACTCTGGTTTCTGTCAGTGCATCAGAAGTGTCACCCATAGCTGCAAGGCAGGGCGGCAGGGTTGGGAGATGCTGGACATCAGTCTCTGGGTCTGGAGTCTCTATCATAATCCTCGGCCCACGTTGAAAAGTTTGGAGTCCTATCTAGATCTGGATGCTGAAAGTCTCTGGTAGGTGTTAAAAAGGCCCTTTCCCAAGCTTCCTTACATATGAGTTCAGGTTTCTATTGTGATGGAGGAGGGTCATCTGTCTGTGTTACTTTCATTGGTTGATAAAGAAACTGCCTTGGCCTTTGATAGGACAGAAAATTAGGTAGGCAGAGTAAACAGAACAGAATGCTGGGAGGAAGAAAGAGTGGAGCAGTCGCCATGATTCTCCTCTCCGAGACAAGACGCAGGTTAAGAATCCTTCCGGACCAGCCTGGTCTACAAGAGCTAGTTCCAGAACAGGCTCCAAAACCACAGAGAAACCCTGTCTCGAAAACAAACAAACAAACAAACAAAAAGAATCCTTCCGGTAAGCCACCACCTCGTGGTGCTACACAGATTATTAGAAATGGGTTAAGCAAGATGTGAGAGTTAGCCAACAAGAGGCTGAAACTAATGGGCCAGGCAGTGATTAAAAGAATACAGTTTCCGTGTAATTATTTCGGGTATAAAGCTAGGCGTGTGGGAGCTGGGCAGGAATGCGGCCCACTGCTCCTACTACACTATTGCTGTGATAAAACATTATGATCAAGTCAGCTTGAAAAAGCAAGTGTTTAATTGACGTAACAGTTTCAGAGGCTTAAAGTCGGTGACAGTAAACTGAAGATATGGTGGCAGGAGGCTTGGAGAGCTCATATCTCAATCCGCAAGTAGGAGGCAGAGAGCACCCTGGGAATGGTGGGAGGCTGTTGAAACTGCAAAAGGGACACACCTAGTGATATGCCTCCTCCAAGACGGCCACACCTCCTCACCCTTCCTCAAAAGCCCCACTAACTGGGACCAAATATTCAAACACATGAATGTATAGGGGCATGCTCATTCACCCTGCCACACCCACTTTTAGCTCCAGACCACCACGTCCATTCTTCATGGTCTTCAGTCCCTGCTGCTGAATTCCTGGTCAGTGAGTTCTTCATCACTTACTTCTTTTCAGCTACTCCTTCCTTCCCAGGTCCCAGCAGGCTGACGGGTGAGCCTCTCTAGAAAAGGCCTCTGCCCTCCACTCCCGGCACATAGGGACATCCTGATCTAAAGTTGGGCCATTGCTGAAGCAGAGACATCATTCATTTTCAGAAGTATGCTTTATATTGAAAAAGTCATACAGAAACCCCAGCAAAGACATGTGATTTATTAGTACTCGCTAGCTGAGGGTCCTAGCCCACTCCACAGGGCTACTACAGAGTACCGCAGATGAGGTGACTTGTAAAGAAAAGAAACTGAACTGGCTCACAGTTCTAGAGTTTGTGCCTGTCTGAGGAGAAGAGACAACCAAGGATATCTTCAATGCTTTGTTATTGGGGTCACTTCCAGTGTAGGACAATTTGTCTTGATTCTGGGATCAGAAAGAACACAGGGAAGGTGCCACTAAAGATCTGATAGTAAAACCACATCTAAAAAAGTCAGGTCCAGCGGACTTTTCAGATGTCAGGGCTGCTGTTTCCTTAGAAGGAAGCCAAAATCAAGGTTTTTTTTTTTTTTTTTTTTTTTTTTTTTTTTAAATAGTTATTCACTGTGAAGACCTTTGGAATAGAATGGGTTCAAGTTGAAACATCCAAGGATTCCTGAATCTCCTTTTTAGAAGATGAACATCTTTTATTTATTCTTTGACAGTTTTACACATGTGAACAATGTATCTTTCCCATCTCCTTCCTCAACCATCACCTCCAATTTGACTCACAGGTCCCCTCTCCTACTCCCACTTAGTCTCCTCCCCACCCTCTTTTGGAGTTGTCTCAGACCTATGGTCTCACTGTGTAGTCCTGGGTAGACTAGAACTCTGTGTAGCCCAGATTAGCTTTGAACTCACAGATATCTGCCTGTCTTGGCTCCCCGGTGCTGGGATTAAAGGTGTACACCACTATGTCTGGATCCCTATTTTTATTTATGTGTATGAGGGTTTTGTTTATCTGTATTTCTGTGTACCACATGCATGCAGTGACCTAGGGCAGAAAGGGGCATCAGATTCCCTGGAAGGAAATTACAGATGGTTCTGAACTACCAAATGGGTGCTAAGATTTGAACCTGGGTCCCCTGGAAGAAAAGCCAATGCTCTTAACTGCTGAGCCATCTCTCCAGCCCCTTCTCCTAACAAAACAAAAACCAGGGACTGGAGAGATGGGTCAGTAGTTAAGACAGTGGCTGCTCTTCCAGAGAACCTGGGTTCAATTCCCAGCACCCACGTGGCAGCTCACAACAGTCTGCAACTCCAGTTCCAGGAGCTCTGACACCGTCATACAGAATATAGAAACAGGCAAAACACCAGTGTATATTAAATAGATTTTAAAACAGGCAATCAAAAACCAAAACTGAAACCAAACAAACACACAAAACTGAATCCCGTCAGTGCTGCCTGCTGAAATGCTAACTGTTCATGTTGGCTTGATTTTGTACAGGTAATCATAGCTGTGGTGGCTCCATGAGCGCAGTGGCCGTGCCGTGTCCAGAAGACAGCCTTGACAGCTCCCCATCCTCCAGTTCTTATATTCTGCTCTTCCTCAGTGTTCCTAGGCCTCGGTGGGGTGTCAGTTCAGATGTCTCGTTTAGGGCTGAACACTCACCTGTCACTAATTCTCAGTATGTTGACTAGCTAATGAGTCTGTGCTGGCAACTGCAGAGAGTGGCTTCCCTGGCCAAAGCTGAGAAAGATTAATTCATTTCTTCCTGGGCTGTCAGCAGCCTAACCCTAAGTTCTCTTCAGGAGGCTACATGCTCTTTCTTCTCCCTCATAAGCCTGAACACTCACAGGAAAGAAATACCCTATGCCGCCTAGGTTGAGATTCAAGAATGCCATGTTTCAGTCTCTGCAAATTCCAGGGAAACGGAGTACAGACTCACAGGGGATCATCATGTCTTTTCTTGCTGCTTCCCTACAGTACATTTGGAAGATTGCCCAGGGCTTTGAGGACTCAGGAAATCCGCCTGATTCCCTTGTGCCTTCTTTAAAATGATTTTAAAAGCGATTGAGAGGATGGGGTGAGGGAGAGGGCTCAGTTGATAAAGCACTTACTGCTCCTGGTGGTGTGAAAGAAAATGGCCCCCATAGGGAGTGGCACTATCAGGAGGTGTGGCTTTGTTGAAGTAGGTGTGGCCTTGGTGGGAGTGTGTCACTATGGAGGCGGGCTTTGAGGTCTCATACATGCTCAAGCCACGCCCAGTATCTCAGACCACATCCTGTTGCTTGCACAAGATGTAGAAATCTCAGCTCCCTCTCCAGCACCATGCCTGCCAGCGTACTGTAATATTCCCAGCCACCGTGCTCCCAACCATGATGACAAAGGACTGACTGAACCCCTGAAGCTGTAAGCCATCACCTCAGTTAAACGTTTTCCTTTATAAGAGTTGCTGTGGTCATGGTGTCTCTTCACAGCAATAGAAACTCTAGCTAAGACACCGCACAAGCGTGAGGACTTAAACTTTATTCCCAGGTTAAAAACTTAGGTACACTAATGTGTTACATACTTGTAATCCCACCACTGGGAAGGGGGGGATGGCAGAAGTGGGCAAATCCCTGGTCCAGTCCAATGGCAGAGTCTGTCTCAAAAAACAACGAAGACATCTCCTGAGGAACACTGGCCTCCACATGTGTACAAACACACACACACACACACACACACACGCGCACACACACACACACACACACACACACACACACACGGAAGCATCCTCACTACAGTTCAGTGGCCCGAATATCAGGAACTGTATTGTTCTAACCCTCTGACCATCTTCTTTCAGCACCAGCGTGGCAACCCCTCTCTGCCTCCTGCTCAGATGGACCAGACTGTTGAAGAGAATGGCGGTGCAGACAGCGAGAACAGAATCACCCAGATCACACACGAGATGGCCAAGGAGGTGCTCCTGATGGCTCAGAGCTTGAGGAAGAGAGGGCGAGTCCTGGTACTTGATCTTCAGCAGGTCATGGTGGTGGGTGATAGGGCGCCTGTCTAAGGCATTCCTAGACAGGGCTGGAAGGAAGGGTCACACTGAAGATCCTGTCAGTATCCCATCTCAGTAAAATCCACCTCACTTCTCTCCTCCCCTCCTCTTTCTGGCTTGACTACTATGGTTTTCATCAATTATATCAGGGAAGATAATTTTGCCAAATCTTCAATGCAGTAAAATTAGTAAAAATCAAGGAGCCATTCATTCCCCAGAACAATGAGTCAAGAGTGTCATTTATGCCTTTTAAATTTTACTTTTTTTTCTCTCTCTCTCTTTTTTTTTGGTTTTTCGAAACAAGATTTCTCTATAGTTTTGGAGCCTGTCCTGGAACTCACTCTGTAGACCAGGCTGGCCTTGAACTCACAGAGATCCACCTGCCTCTGCCTCCTGAGTGCTGGGATTAAAGATGTGCACCACCATAGCCAGGGTTAAATTTTACTTTTAAGTGTCATTATTCCCGTATGTGTGCATGACCCAGGGATGGGCAGACGTGCCAAGACATGCCTATGGAGGTCAGAGGACAACTTTGTGGCATCAATGCCTTCTGTTTTTGTGGGTTTCAAGCTCAGTGCACAAAGCGTTTGCAGCGAGTGCCCTTTCCCCAGAGCCACTTCAGGAGCCCATTATTCACATCTTTTAAAGCTGACCTCTGGAACACTGTCTCAATGCCTATCAGGACTTTAACTCAGTGTCCTCCTACCTCAGTCTTTACAGAGCTGGGATTACAGGTCCATGTGTTAGCACACCTTGCTGCTCCTCCCTCTATGCCCCCGCCCTGGCCACTCCCAGATGACAGAGAGGACTGAGTTCTCTTGAATGCTAGCCCATTATGGCTGGCATCCCTGGAGGGGAAGGGCCTTTTCCCACTAGCTTCTAGAGGCTGACTTCCACCGCGAGCCTATTCCCAGTCTCTGTAACCCTCTTCTTAATTAAACTGAGGCAATGTTTGCTATCAACATGCCATAATGGGAAAAATAAATGAAAAAAAAAGAAATGTGCTTACTTTGTGCATAGATCAAAAGGAAGACACAAAACGGCAGGCAAAAAACTTCCAGCGTGGGCCTACCAGGTACAGATGGCTTCAAGGGACCTGACTTTCCTATCCTGGGGCAGGACAGAGGGTTCAGGAGAGAAGGGAAGGACACTCCCTGGTTATATTACTACAGAGACAAACCCCGAGCCTCCATTACACCAAGACTCAGATCTTCTGTTGTTGGGTCCGTCCTCCCAGCTCCCCCAGCCAGTCAACTCTGGCTAAACCAGAGACCCCCAAGGCCACCTAAACAGGTGTGGCTTTCCAGGATGTGTTTCCAAATCCAGTGTTCTGATTTAAATAGGACGCAGGTGTCTGCAGGGGTGTGTGGCTAAGAACCTAGGAACTTGCAAGCCCTGCATCCCTTGTGTTTACGGAGAGATGTACAATCCAAGGGCCATTTTAGGAGTGGAGTTTGCTTCTGGTAGGAAGTGGCTATGCAGAATTCACCCGAGTTCCCCAATCTCACATCCTGATCATAATACCAATTTTTTTTTTTTTAATAACTGAAGTATTGTGCTCTTGAGTGAAACGAAAATAAGACAGAAAATATCTAATCAGGGCTGGGGTTATTTGGTAGAGCTCATTTGGTAGGACACTTATCTAGCATGCACAAGGCCATGATATAACCCCAAGCACCACACAAGCCAAGCGCAGTGTTACGAGCTTGTTATTCCGGCACTCTCAAATCAGAAGTCCAAAGCCATCGTCAGCTATATCACGAGTTCGAGGTCAGCCTGGGAAATGTGAGCCTAGGCATCTGGGTCCTGGTCTTCTGCTGCCCCAACACAGGAAGAAGATTGTTCCTCATTCAGTCAGGTTCTCTCTAACCCAAGAGAAAGCCCTTAGAGTTGACTCAGGAAATGGTGAGGCTCAAACACACTCATTTCCAGGGGCAGAAGTCGTTCAGTTAAGAAAGCTGAGGGCAAGCGTTGTAATTTGTCCCTGATGTCTCGGGGGAAACCTATGAAGGCAGTGTTGGCCTACCTCTCACACTTCCTTCTCTGATACAGACCAAAGATCAGCTCATTGCCTCAGCCAGAAAAATCTCAGCTTCCGGAAGAAACATCGCCAGACTCATTCACATCATTGCTAAGAACTGCATAGATCAGAGATGCTCCGGCGAGCTTCTGTGTATGGTGGAGCAGATTCAAACCATGAGCAGCCAGCTCAGCATCATCTCCAGGTAGGAGGCAGCTTGCGAGAGAATGGCTAAGTTTTGTGAGGCCTGGTGGGGATGGAGGGTGAGTTATTCGTATATGTTTAATGACTTACCCTCCTAGAGTTTACACCGGTCCCTCCCCGATGCCGAACACAGGCCCCTACTCAATGGCATGGCTGAGCTCACAACACTTCAGGGGTAGTTAGCCTTTGACACAAGTGACTGACACCCTTTCTTTGTAACCACCTGTACATTTTGACAATTAGTCCTCTGTTTTTATGCTAATCATATCTAATGAAAATGCCAATTATCTTTTAAAACATGGTGCACAGTGACATTTTGGACAGCGGAAGACTGCGTATGTGATGCTGGCTCCATAGGTTAATCACATGATAACAGCACAGCCCTCTTGGTTTGTAGTGTAGATGCATGCCCGTCCATGCCAGAGAACATGGGGAAGTCAGAACAACTTGTAGGGTGGCCCCATGGTTAAGAGCACTGGCTCCTCTTCAGAGAACAGAGGTTTGACTCCGAGGACCCACATGGTGGTACACAACCGTAACTCCATCTCCTGGTGATTGGCATCTTCTTCTGGCCTTCATGGACACCAGGTACACACATGGTACATGTGTACACATGCAGGCAAGATACTCATACATACAAAAATAAATCTTTAAAAAATAATAATAAAACTTGGCAACTGCTCTCCAGGAAATACCATTTCAGATGCATCATCATCTTGTTTTCCAGCCGCCCAGACCCAAATAATCACACGGAAACTATATTAATTACAACACTGGCCATTTGCTCGGTTGTATTTCTAGCTAGCTCTTACATCTTAAATCAACCCATTTCTCTGTATTACCATGTGGCTATGGCAGTACCTCATTTTCTACTCGTCTTGCTTTCTCAGTGGCTGGCTGGCATCTTTCTCCTTTGTCATCTGCATGGCACTCAAGATTAGCTGCCAATATGTTTTCTACATAAGACATAAATATAAAAATGACCACCACAAACAAATCTGTTTTATCATCAAAATGACACCACCCCATAGACACAAGGCACATGGTTCCAAGCAGGGAGAAACGACACACACACACAAAAAAACTTCCCTGGGGGCTGGAGAGATGGCTCAGAGGTTAAGAGCACGGACTGCTCTTCCAGAGGTCCTGAGTTCAATTCCCAGCAACCGCATGGTGGCTCACAGCCATCTGTAATGAGATTTGGTGCCCTCTTCTGGCCTGCAGGCATACATGCAGACAGAACACTGTATACATAATAAATAAATCTTAAAAAAAAAAAAAAAACCAAAAAACTTCCCTGTGTCAACGGGCAGGAAGCGCTAGGGGGAAACAGGCAAAGCATCCACTGGTTCTCACGGGAAGGAATGGGCAAGGCCAAATGAGCAGGCTAAGCATGTGTAGGACTGATTATTTTAGATTTGGAAGCTGTGTTTGCAGGTAAGTCATTTGCTCTTTCTGGGAACTGGTGAGCCCTGGAAGAGGCAGTTCCTCCAACATCAGCCTGCATACAGCTCTGTGCAGGGTTTATTCTCGTTCATGTTTTGATGACAGCTGGCATCTGTTCCGTTGCCTCTACTCAGTCATTTCCATGAACGACACACTCTTCTTTGTCATTATAGATGCTATATGACTCACATTTTCTTGGCATTAAAGCAAAATTTTCACTTAAAAATGCTAAATTAAGCTCTTAGAGTGGTCTTCCCCGGGACTATGGAGACAACACCTGCATGAGGAGGACTTGAGCTTGATTCCCATCTAAAAACTGCGTGTGGTGGTGTTGAAGTAAGGAGCGGCAGGGCTGCGTCCCCGGCACCTGGCCGTTCGCATGGCTAGCTTATGCCCCGAAATAATTACACGGAAACTGTATTCTTTCAAACACTGCCTGGCCCGTTATCTGTAGCCTCTTATTGGCTAGCTCTTACATATTGTTCTAACCCATTTTTAATATTCTGTGTAGCCCACGAGCTGGCTTACCAGGGAGGATCTTAACCTGTGTCTGTCTGGAGTGGAAGAACCATGGCGACTCTCTGACTAAGCTTTTTTCCCCCAGCATTTTCTTTTGTTTACTTTACCTACCTAATTTTCTGTCCTATGAGGGCCGAGGCAGTTTCTTTATTATTAACCAATAAAATCAACAGATAAGATACAAGACCCACCTCCATCATGGTGGTGTGTAGGTCTAACCCCAGGGCTGAGGCAGTGAAGACGGGGTTCTCCAGGGTTTGCTGCTATAGCCAAACCTGTTAGCTCCAGGCTCAGCGAGAGATGCTGTCTCAAGAACAACAAAATGGAGGGGGGGGGGGACGACGACAATTGAGGAAAACATTTTCATTGTTCTCTGTCATGCGTACACACACACACACACACACACACACACACACACACACACATCCTTTGCCTGAATATTCCTACCAAAGTGTCTCAACTTTCTGTATGGGGCTTCTTGACAATACTGGTATTTATTGGCAATCGCCTCCTAACCTGGGTTATAGACTTCTTTCTTTCCCAACACCCCCAGCGTAAAGGCTTCCCTGGCAAGAAGCAAGTCCTCTGAAGAGCTCCTTCTAGACAACGCACAGAGACTCCTCCAGGCAGTCTCCAAGGCTGTGAGGGCTGCAGAAGCCGCCTGTCTTCGGGTGAGTGCCACAGGGACCTAGCAAATGCTCCCGGTCACCAGGACGCCTTCTCTTAGCTATTCCATGCTGTTCCTTCGAAACCAGTGACCTCACTTCCTGTCGGTTTATTTGCGTGTTTTCTGTTAGCCTGGCCTTAATTTCAACCCTTCTTTAGCCATGCTCAGCCTGCAGATGAGCCTACCTTAGCCTTCTGCACACCTTTGCTATGTGTTCTTCTGTTTCAGGTTTCCCTTTGTTTGTTTAGTTAGTTGAATGAAGTTTTTGTTTTTGAGATAAGATCATGGATAGCCCGAGCTGGCTTCAAACCCACTGTGTAGCCCAGCCCGACCTTTAAATTCAGGGTCTTTTTACCTCAGCTTCCTGAGTGCTGAGGTTATCGGTGTTTACTACCAGGCCTAGATCTCTTTTTTTTTTTTCTTTTGTAGGATTTATTATTTACCTGTGCATTTTTGTTCACATTTCAGTTAAAGTCGTGAAGATATTAATTGCAGGGATATTTACTTTCTTCTCTGATAACAGGCTCAGATCTGACTTTAGTTGATTTAGGGGATTTGATTGTTGTTGTTTCTTGACGATGGCTGGGGAGTGTTTTGTTTGCATGTCTTATAACTTTCCATTGGAAACTTGACATTACATGTAGATTTTAAACGCTAATTTTTACACATATATTCATGTCCTCCAGGCATTGACCTGACTTGGGTTTTATTGTTGCAATCACTGAGGATTTCAGGCTTACCTTGTGTTTGGTTTACTGTCCTTTCCTCAATAACCGAAGACTTCCATTCAATAAAAAAGGACATATCAACAGTGGTTCACGCCTATGTGACAGGAGCTGCTCCCTTCCCCAAAGCCTGCATCTCAGAGAGGGGTTCTTAGTCCTCTATCCCAACCGGAGCCTTTCTCGGGAGCATCAGACGAGGTCTTAGACAGAAAACTCTGAGGACACATGGACCTTGCTTGTGGATGGGCGCTATACTCACACGAATCCAATTTGGACATTAGCAATTTGTTCATTTTATTTTTCAGTTCTGGAGGTCAAAGTCAGTGCCCTGAAGAGACTAGGCAGATGCTCTCCTACTGAGTTGCATTCATAGCCCTTAAAACTTTCCCCCAAGCCTTACATTCAATTGCATGGCTGCCCTGTCTCCCCGCAGGCTGAGTCTTGTGCAAACCAGTCCTATTCCCATCTCTCCTCAGAGATGCCTGCTTTTCAATACACCTAAGGCTGGAGAACCTCAAACTCAGTCCTCAAATAGATTCAAGAAAGCACAGTTTTGTGTAGTGACTGACTGTCTCGTTGGGGGAAAAGCAAGGCTTTCCTGGCTTCCCACATCTTAAGCAACAGCTTTAGATGGATGCTATTGGCAGGCCTAAGAGGGCACCTCCCCCGGTGTGATGTAAGACACTGGAGGTGGATGCAGGAGGATCGGAAGTTCAAAATTATCTTTAGGTACACAGCAAACTGGAGGTCAGCCTGAGCAACATGAGACCCCCATCTCAAAGCAAAACAAAACCCAAATCAAAAATAGATTAAGTAAATAAATAAGAGATTACATAGGGCCTCTGTGTGAGGCCTACCTCTGCCCTCATCACTTCTTCCCAGGCCTGGTCACTTCTCCTTCAGACCTGAACTTAAATCCTACCTCCTCTGAAGGGATGAAACACCTCAACTGTACGGAGGCCTTTTGACTCCTGATAGAATTATGCCCCTATGAACCCACCACAAATTGAAAATATGGTTAAATCATAAGTGCATTTTAGGCCGGACATTGTGACATACACCTGTAATCCCAGCAGTCAGGAGGCTGAGGTAAGAAGATTGGAAGTTGGAGGCTAGACTGGGATTCATAGTGATGAAACCTTGTCTCAAAAAGGGAAAAGAAGGGGCAAAAAAAAGCTAACAAACAAAAACATAGAAGACACATTAATAGTCTAACCTAATTCTTAAAAATTACTTAGTTTTTATTTTATGTATATAAATGTTTTGCCTGCATGTGTGTCTGAGTGTCATATGTATACAGTGCCCTCAGAGGCGGTTTCGGGGGCGGGAGGTTTCAGATCCTCCTGGAACTGGAGCTACAGATGACTATGAGCCAGCATGTGGCTGCTGGGAATCAAACCCAGGTCTTCTAGAAGACCAGCCAGTGCCCTTCACTGCTGAGCCTGGTCTCCAAGCCCTAATAGTAATAGCTTAAGACATAATCATATTTCAAAGCTGTAAATTGGTAATCCTAAGTCAGGGATCATCTGTAATGCAGACTAAATCATATCCAGTTTCCTGTTTCAGCTCTTTGTGTGCAAGACACAAGCAGAGGAAAAATTTGGATGGGGAGGGAAAAAGAGATTTTAATATGTGTGGGTATTCTGGCCTGCATATATGTCTGTGTGCACACGTGTGCTTGGTGCCCGAGGAAGCCAGACGAGAACACTGGGTCCCTTGGAAGAGGAGTTAGAGGTGGTTGTGAGCTATCATATGGGTGCTGGGAATAAGACCCGGGTGCTCAGGAAGAGCAGCCAGTGTTCTTAACTGCTGAGAGGGGATGTAAAGAGCTGGTGGTGATCTCAGAACATTTATTTCACTGGGATAAATCTAAAGCCCTTTGCTCTACTTTTCATCTCCTTCCAGGGTGGGTGGTCTCTTGCCCCCTTCACAATGATACTTGACGCTGTATAATGAGAGCTGTGACTCTAGAAGGAACCCCATAAGAGCAAGCTCCACCAGGGTCCCCAGTTTTGAGCTTGACTATCCTTCCACTCCTGCAGGGTTTGAGATGGCCTTCCTCAGATCCAGAGGAGCTGGAGGTGGCTGCCTTCTGCACACAGTGGAAGACGAAACTACTACAACACCGACTTCAAGAAGCCTCAGACAAAGACTGTGATGGGCTGGGCTTACGAAAAACAAGCACGAGGAACCTCCCAGCATTGGTGGCCCTGGTTCAAGACGCATTATAAAAGCTGAGGCATATTCTCCAAATCAGCCTGTGTTGACCACAGCCTGTGTTGACCACTGTGGTAACTTAGCACGCCTTTTGGGCAGAATCTGAAACATAGGTAGAGGTGGCCAGGGCTTGTGCTTTACAGAGCTTCCCTGACAGCATTCCTGGTCAAGAACATGGGGCACTGATGGAAACTTAACGGGGAATGCTCCGGTCTATATGTGATACAAACAGCGGGATTTTAAAAAGAGCAGCAGACAAAACGAATGTGAACGTACTTGGAGAGACTCATGCCTTTTTGTTTCTTGTTTGTCCTATCCATTCTTTCACTCTGTTCTGCTCATTCTGCTTTTTAAACCACTTTATTAATTCATATATCATAGTATTCATACATCTAAATTATATCTTCAGTGGTTTTTAATGCTCACAGATTTATCAACACAGTTTAGATAATCCCTTTAGTAGTCTTTTCTTTTGCCCTAGCCTAGTAGCTGTTAATTACTTTCTGTATTTATTTTAATTAATGTTTTAAGTTTCACTTTACATTCCATCCCCCACCCACTCCTCCTCAGGGGTAAGGGCTCCCATGGGAAGTCAACAAAGTCTGCCTGGTGCTTGGTGTGGATCTCTGCATCTGGTTCCATCAGTTGCTGGACAAAAGCTCAATGATGACAGTTGGGGTATTCACCAGTCTTGATTACAGGGGAAGGCCAGTTCAGGACCCCTCTCCACAATTGCTAGGAGTTTTAGCTGGGGTCGTCCTGTGTGTTCCTGGGAGTTTCCCTAGCACCAGGTTTCTTCCTAACCCATATGTCTCTATCAAGATCTCTCTTTCATTGCTCTCCAACTTCATCCCTCTCTCTCCTCAACTTTTTTTTTTTTTTAAGATTTTCCTAGACTGGACACTTTCTATAAATAGGATAATACAAGCGGTTCTTCGTGACTGGCTTACATTGCTTAGCATAGATTTTGAAAGTCCATTTATATTGGTACTTCATTTCTTCCTGCCCTTTCCATTGTATGGGCGTACCACACCTTACTTACCTGCTCACCAACGGCTGGACATTTGGGTTCTTTCCACTTTTAACTATTCTGAGTAAAACTTGCATTGAGCTTATTGGAATGGTGTTGTGGGTAATACTTCTGCATCACTCTCTTCTTTTGTCAAATATATAATTATGTCACATCTCTCAGTTTCTATACAGTTCATCTGTGCACTGGTCCCCCTCCCATTATTACAGCTAATGATTCATTAATTTTATTAAACTTCTCAAACAACCATATTTTGGTTCTGTAGATTTTCTTGTATTTCTGTTTTTATTTCCTACCTCACCCATAGCTGTTTAAGGCAGAAGAATAAACCTTGTTACCTCATTGCAAGCGGAGAAGAAGTCCTGTGGGGTGGCTTGATGTGTGGGAAAGTGAGTGAAGGGCCGAGGCTAGGCAGGAGGAGGAAAGTCCTCAACCATCACACCCACCTGTAGATCCTACATCCCGGAAATGATCACCTACTGCGATAGTGGCACCGATGTTCTGGGAGTGACCAACTATTTCCTGTCAGGATTTGAGGACTGTTCCACGGGATGGAATATGTGCCTGGCATTGCAAACCTGGTCAAAACTTTTATGTCTATGTGGGTCGCAGGTCCTATAGTGAGCATACTACTGATGTTTTGCCAACTTGTAGCTAAGCTGCCTTATTTGTGTTTGCACACATAGACTAGTGCAGTTCTTAGCCGTGGTTAGAGAGGCCTATTTCAGCAATGGGCAATGGTCAAAGCAGGGATTCATAACTAGCTAAAGTATTGGAAATGAGTGCTTGGTCCTAAGGGGAACATCCGTGTCACCTTCTCTGAGGCTCAAGGAACATCAAGCAAGATGGGGTAGGACTATGGGAACCAAGCATGGGGAAAACATGGCAGGGCATTGATCACGTGTTCTGAATATGACACAGCAATTACACCAATTCAGCAAAGCTAGCTGACCAGTGAACTCCAGGGATTCTCCTGCCTCGTTCTCCCTGGTGCTAGGATTATAGGTGTGTGCCATCATGCCTTGTTTTTCATATGGGTGCTGTGGACCTGAACTCAAGTTCCCATTGCCTGCACAGCAACTATGGGACAACTCCCCAGTGCCTTCATTGTTCTTGAGCAAAGGAATTTGCATCTTGTAGATGTGGCATGTGATACTCAGTTAAAGCCTGAATGATACTGTTCATACAGAAGAGGCACCAAGACTAGACTATGCTGGCTCTCAATGAAGCAGTTTCTGGTGATTAGATTGATTGCTCAACAATTAAATCTAGTAATCTTGTAGATTCCCATAAGGCAATGAGCACTTGATCAGTGAAAAGACTAAGAGGGAAACCAGAAACCATCTTACTGTCATGTTCCCTGACCATGAAGGGTTGCTGAGCATCTCCTGCTGCAATGAGATCCCATTTTGACCCCAATGAGTTCCTGCAGTTGATTTTCTGGCAACCTGTCAGATTCACATATTCTAGGCATAGTCAACCTACAGCCCGTGTGCTGCGTGCATCCCAGGGTGTTGGAGCACACAAGGCTATACAGTAAAGTACAGCTGACAGACCAATAGACTAATCCACAGGAGTGTATACATACATGTCCACATAGAATAACCCGTTTTGTAGAGCTGCAGGAACACTTGTCTTTTGAAAAAGTCATTGTTGTAATGGTAAAAATAAAACGGCACCATTCCCTGAGGGGCCCGTAAGCCTCGAGGGGCAGTGGGTCCCAGGCAGGGAGTCGCATGGTGAGTGAGAGACCTCAGCTGGTCCAACGAGGAGCCAAGGCAGGTGAGAGACAGAGACAGAAAGGCACGCCATGCAGGGAAAGTGGGTATTTAGTGGGTTATGGAAGGGAAGAGGAAAGAGGAGAGGGAGAAGGCAGACAAGGAGAGAAAGACAGAGAGAGGGAGAGAAACAGAGAGGGGGGAGCAGGGAAGAAGAGAGGAGAAGAGAAGCTACCTCTTCAGGAGAGAGATGGAAAAGGAAGGAGTTCAGGCTGGAAGTGGAAGGAAGATCCGCTTGCCTCTGTAGATGGGAGGGAATTAGCAGGGCTTGTCTCTTAAAGGGACAGGACAGACCATTACAGTTATGTCTGTAAAAGCCTCGTGAAGCCATGATTCTTACCTCAGCAGTGTAACTTCTCCTGCACAGGCAATAGAATGAACGACCTTTCCATTCCCCACACCATGAGACCTTAGTTCTAACAGTCAAGCTTACATAGAGTCAATCCCACAGAATTACCTAACAGACCACATAGAAATTTCTATAGAAGACGGGCACTGAGCAGGAAGGCAGCATACCCGCTCTTACCAGACAGACAGGTCAGGGTGTGAGTGAAGTCCAGATTCAGGGACATTTAGTAACTTTATCTAATGGTTTGGGGTGTCAGGTATTTCCCCTTGGATGCTGACTCTTTCCTGGGTGGTGTCACCTGTTCCAGAGTGCTGCTTTGTCAGGTTCTACCTGCCCTTTTTTGTGATTTTGATATGTATATTATCATTGTCCTTGCCTATGGAATTTTCCAACTATGACTGTAAAAACTAGAAACCTCATTGGAGATCACCCTTCTCCTCACTGTTTCTTCATGCAAAGAAATTAAGAACATGCAGCGGTAACGTTGATTTATTCTGTTTACTCTCAGATCCAGTTAGCCAGTTTTTGCTGGCCATAGAAAATCTTTTTGGACCCTGAGACTTAATGGGCTTAACCCCAAAATAAACCTCAATTACCAGGATAACTATGAATGCCGCCCAAACAAAACCATCAACCTTAACATGCCATTATGTCTTTTTAGATAGCTGCCCAGTGCAAACTCTGTAGGTGACGTCACAACATCAGAAGAATGCACACACCTGAATGTAAGAGGGTTCCTAGAATGAAGACAGCTGGGAACAGGGCCTTACTCTGCTAGTCTGTAGTTAGATAAGGCATAATTTCCCTGAAGAAAGGATTTGCTGAAGGACAGTGTTCCCTTTTTAGGAAGCCTTGGGATGATCCCCATTTATAAACTCTTGTATGTGCACAAGGCTCCCTTGCCTTGAAATGCTGAAATTAGAGCAAAACAGAACACTTCCAGATGCACACATTAGAAATGCTTTTAAATTCAGATAATACAGAAAAAAATACTACAAACACTTGCAACAGTGCCACTGCTGAGAATGTCAGTTAGAAATTTTACTAGTAAATTTAAAAAACAACAAAAAACAAAAAACAGCATAATCTGCTTTTTCCCAAGTGATTTGTTAGCGCTTAGTGTTATAGTTATTAATTAGCAAAGCACACCCTTGCTGTATTCTCTGAAGAGATTAGCAACGTAGTTGTTCTAGTAAATTGGTATATATAAACTTTCCAAGGCGAAATAGAAGAATTTCCCAAAAATCTGACATACAATTTTGGGAAATAAAATAATCACACTGGAAGCGCCAAACAAAACACTTTATCCTGAGTAGGTATAACCCAGATTTCAGCCCAGACAGATGGTGCGAGTGGATCTGATAGCAAACACATCACCAAGTCTGGATACCTCGGGCACAGGCCACCAATGGCCCTGCCTTATGCAAGCACCGAAGCCCTGTGGAATCCTAACATTGGATCTATGCTGAGACCCTTTCTGAGTAAGGTGGCTAGGGCATAAGCAATGTAAAAATGTTTTAAATTTTGTCAAGTCAATATACAAATGACTACTTCTTGACTTCTATTTTTATTTACAAGGCAGTATACTTTTTTTAAAAAAAAAAAAAACTCTTCTATGTTAACCTCCCTCCTAAACACCTGGAGGAAAAACTGTAAGATGGAGGCACGTGACACCCTCCCTGAGTGGGTGACCATGCTCTCCTTTGTGTTGATTTTAAAAGCATGCAAAATAATACAGGGCATCACTGACAACGCCAAGGCACGATGGCAATGGGGATCCAGGGAAAAACTGTTACTGTTTAAAAATTCGGCCTCTATGTGTTTATTTCTTTATAATAAATTATTATGGATAAAACCTCTTTGACAAGATACTGCCACTGTTATGATTTTTTTTTATTGCAGTAAAGAGACATCATGACCATGGCAACTCTTATAAAAAAAACATTTAATTGAGGGGGCTTGCTTACAGTTTCAGAGGTTTAGTCCATCATCGCCATGATGGGGAGCATGGCGGCATGCAGGCAGACACTGAAGAGAGCTGAGAGTCCACATCGTGCAGGCAACAGGAAATAGACTGGCACCTGGGCAGTATCCTGAGCATGGGAAGCCCCACTTCCTCCAACAAGGCCATTCCCATTCCAGCAAAGCCACACCTCTAAATAGTGTCATTCCACCATGAGATTATGGGGGCCAGTTACATTCAAAGTACACTAACGAAATGCAAGTTTTAATATTTCTTCCAGCCTTAATATCCTCAAAGATACTTAAATCCACAGCGAAGGGCTGGAAAGCGGAGCTCAGTGGCAGCTCTTGCCTGGTATGCTGAGGCGCTAGGTTCCATCTCCGGCACTGAAAGAAAACAAAAGTCGTTTGCATAAAATCAACAGTGAGTCAGATGGATGGGGACTGATCACTTGAAGAGCTGATACTAATAATACATTAGAATATTTTCATTCTTTCTAACACATTTTACATTTAAAACATGAACAACTCATGAATAAACAGTGTGGTCACATGCCCACCTGAGCCAGTATCTCTGCTGTTTCTAAGAACCAGTGGCTTTTATACTGAATAGATGTCCACCCCACCCTCACGTACTGTTTCAGAGACATACAACGTGGCCCGGCAGCAGAGCAGTTGTTGACATCCATCAACATCCATCATGTATGAATTGGGCAGATCAGATCCTTATGACAAACTACAAATCTATACACCTACCTCTAGGGTAGAAAAGGTCTGTATTTCTTACACACTGCCATTTGAAGACTTGCTAACCTGGTGGGCTAGTATTCTCGGAAACAACATCTCAGGTAATTCTCTTATGATTTCAGTGCAAATCTAAAGCTTCATAAAATCGGTAAACCACACAGGTCACGCCTAGTTGTTCTGGAACAACCTGGAATAACGTAATAACCCCGACAGGAATGTAGGGATTGTGTCTACGATATACAGAAAGCAATTTTATATTTACAAATATGCTATAAAAACAATTCCCTCACTACCTCAAACCTAGGAATAGTTGAAATTATTTATATATCACAGATAAGAAACTAGACATTGACATAAAGCTCAGAAGTCAATTCAGAACAAGAAAGTGAATTCCTTTGTCCTTAGATATTGAGACCTTCAAAAGTTCTCTGTCCTTCCAGCCCCGTAGCTATTCAGTTGAAACAAGACTTAACTACTCAACTGTTCTCTCACTCTTGAAATAAATAGGACTAGCAGGAGCATTAAGGTCTGGAAAACTAAGGCAAGTTAAAAGATAAAACAAAACCAAACCCCAAACCCAAAACCTGAAGCACATATCATCACATAATGTGGCTCTTTTTACTGCAGCCCAGTTCTGGGGTTTCAAGTACAGGGTAGGAAACATGGAGGTTCCATACAGAAATGGGGTCAAGTACCTAAGAGTGAAACAAACCATTTTAACATCTGATTTGTTTTCAAAGTTCAGAATAAAGTTCTAACCAAGATACAGGAAAATAGTTGATATATCTAAATTCCTATGATCAGCTGCTATTCCTATTTTATGGCCTGATTCGTACTCTATCCAGCCAAAGTAAATGGGTATGAATTTTGAGACCCAGCAGGAAGGTTCAATGCATCACAACAGAAGCGACTACGCAGTCTTCCAGAACCAGCCTGTTTCTGTTGTCTGGAAATGTGAAGCTTCTAAGAGCAGGGCAGAACTTACTTTCACTGTGATATTATACACCAAATTCCACGAATTCTGAAAATACCAACTCCGTCAGCTGCTTCTCTGTTGCTGTGATGAGACCCTACGACCAAGGTAACATACAGAAGAAGGAGCTTATCCTGCCTCGTGGTTCCAGAAGCATGAGTCCAACCCGCAGGTAGGCATTTAGAGCAGGTGAGCACCGCTGTGGAAGTCAGAACTTGAGAGGTCACATCTTCAAAGCATGAGATGGGCAAATTGGAAACAGGTGAGTCTTTTTTACTCTCAAAGCCAGCCACAAGAGACAAACTTCCTCCAACAAGACCACATCGCCCAAACCTCCTCAAACAGCAACTCCAGCTGGGTCCATTAATTCAAATATCTAAGTCCATGGGGAAAGTTATTTTTAAACCCCAATGCAACCCACTTTAAAGAAGGGCTTACTCACTGGGAGAAGCAGGCATTTGTTACACTTTTTGGGAGATAGTAATAAACGGGGATTAAGCAAGTCTATGTTGACGGGCTCTGTAATCGAGTATCTCAATCCCAAAGACTTATGTTTAAAAGCCCCATTTTATATAAATTGTATTGTAAAACCTGCAACTAAAATTAAATTTGCTTGTAAAATAGTCTTTAGGGCACTAGCTGATATAATAGACATCCATGAATGAGTGTGGTGGCTTGAATAGTAATGGCCCCCATAGGCTCATATATTTGAATTCTTAGTCATCAGGGAGTGGGACCAGTTGAGAAGGATTAGGAGGCCGTGGTCTTGTTGGAGGAAGGGTGTCACTGGGAGCAGGCTTAGAGGTTCCACTTCCTTCTCTTGGCCTGCAGACGAGGATGTATCTCTTAGCTGTTGTTCCAGCACCTTGAGTGCTGCCGTGCCCGCTCCATACTTCCTGCCATGCTGATACTGACAATGGACGAAACCTCTGAAACTGTAAGCAAGTCCCAGGCTAAATGTTTTATTTTGTTAAGAGAAGCCTTGGTCATAGTGTCTTTTTACAACAGAACAGTAACTGAGACAATGAAATGAGTAAACAAATATTCCATTATTGGAATTAATAACTTTGAAATCCTACTTTTAAATTATCCATTTAATTTCCTTTTCAGAAATTTAAAAAGGAGGGCTTTTGTTAAGAGTTTCATGTTTAACAAGCCAAATTATCTTCTTTTGTATATTTAGAATTATTACTAATTCAACAATAAGGATAAATGCATGAGTGGAACTAAAGATTTGTTGCGATTTTTGATTCACTAAAATTTAGATATTTTACTGATTTTTAAAAAAATTCCAATGAAAGGAAATTGTACTACTTTGGGATACATTTTTTTTGTCAGTTTTAACTACTTTATTGACTTTTCAATTAACAGTAAAGTTCATTTGAACAGTAAGTTAGAAAATGGTTTCTATGGTGGCTTTAAACAGTATCTTTAATCCTACCCTGTTATCCAGATCCATTTTAGGCAACAAATAGAAACAAAAACCTTTGCTGTGAACTGTGAAAACTGCTTCGGTGGGTGCTCTCTTTAACTAAGCACTGGAGTTATTACCTCCTTTGTCTCATAAAAACTTCCCCTTTACAAGCGATTTCCTGGAGGCACCCCAGCAAACATTGCCATACACCAGCAGTTCAAGAGACCATGCCAGTGTAAGACTGTGAGTTATGAGTCAGATCATAAAACACAGGTGTCATTGTCTATACTCATCAACAAATACACAAAAATGAATACAAGTTACTTGTCATAAAATACAATTTCTAATCAATTTAAATTTCTAAGCTATGAGAACATTAAATAATTAGAACACAGGTGACCTCTGCTATAAAACCAGTCATGTGAGATCTAAAAGATTGTTTATTGGTACCCTATACAGTGGAATATATCTGCCATCTCAGTGGAAGTTTTTGCTATGCAAGAAAAAATATAGAAACTAGACATTTAAAACATTATCAGCTTATTAATTACTACAGTCTCACTTTGAAAATTGTTAAAAATTGCCAGTCATAATGAACACAATTATTGCAGTTACATCATTTGAAAGAGATAAAAATTATGTAACTAAAGACCAAACTCTGAAATACATAATTATCACAATGTGACACAGCAATAAACTCATAACTATTTAATATGAAAAATTAAATTTTAAAAGTTCTATTACAGAACCTGGAATTTTTTTTACTGTAGCAAAACATCTTATTTATTTCCTTCGACTTCTATGATACAGTGTACAATAAAATACTTTTAAAAGATACAACATTCAAGTGCTTCATGTACACAAACAGTGTTGCCAATGCCAATGAAGTGATGCCCTTAAACACGAGCTGAGCTAACTATGGTTTTAAATGTTTTCACCTTGCATTTTACTTAGCAGTTGGCTTTACAAACTAATCAGTTTTGTGCTGGCAGAGATGATCCTAGTTAAAATACTGATTTTCAAAATTAATGTATATCATATTGCTTGAAACTAAACAACCATATAAAAGTGTTAGTTGTTAACCTAAACATTGATTATGAAAGACACTGGCATTTACTTGGGCTGAGTGTTGAGTTCATGATAGTTCACTTACTTACAAGTAAAAAAGTACTTTTACTAGTTGGGTGGTGGTGGTGCACGCCTTTAATCCAAGGACAGGTTCCAAAGCAACACAGAAACCATGTCTCAAAAACCAAAAAGAAAAAAAATACTTTTACTAACGCTAACATGATATGTATTTCTATACTACAGTCTCTTGAAGTTATAAAAATATTATATAAAATACCACAGACTTTAGAGGATATAAGTTCATGTGGTCCTGATACTAGCAGCTGAAAAATGCTTATAATTTAAAAAATAAATAAACTATAGAGGTAAACCAGTTACAAACAGCAGAGAACTGTGAGAGGGTGGCAACAGCTTAATTACACAACAGCTAACAAAATGGTGACGCAGTTGGATCAAATGTCTTAAAAACCTCTTTCAGAGACTTGTCATCGTCTGGGGCTGGGCTTCCCTGTCCTGGCTCTCTGGCCTGCCTTGGGTCACTGTATGGAGGTCTAATTAAGCCTGTTAAGGCCTGAATAGGAAGACTGTGCAGAGCGGGAACCTGGACCTTATCAGTACTCCCCAGAGTATCTGCTTGCATGTCTACTGGTCCCTCAACAGGGACTTCCATGTCTGCAGGAGATTTCTGTAGGATCACTTCTCCAGGGGAAGGGTCATTTTTATCACTATTTTTTAAACCACTTGTTTCCTGGTTCTCTGCATTTTCTTCTGAAGAAATGGCTGCTAGCTCTGATGAAGATGATGAACCCTTCTCCCTGGGATCATACAAACTAATGCCACTAAGAACTGAACTTGAAGTTCCTATTGGAAGGCCAGCTGAAGAAGATAGTTTGGGGGCATATGGAGGAAGAGCCACAGGACCAGCATTGGTAGGTAATGCTGTTGAAGGCTGGGACAAAGTAGGGTTTGATCTGGCTAAGTTTGGGGCACTCTTTGATACATGTGAGTCCTTTATAGCCACTTGATGTAACTCTGTATTGGGCAGTCTGTGAAGCCTAGGGTCAGAATTCTTTTGCAACCTAGGGTCTCCTAATTTACCTCCTGAACTATGCAAGTCTCCACACTGTTCTAAGTAGCCCTCTCTCTGTGTTAGATTCATTTTGGCTTTGGCTGCTGATTTTGGATCAAGGGACAGGGCACTTTGATGGTCACTTTTTGTATTCCATAACCTACTGAGCCTCTGGTCAGCTATAAGTGGAGGCAGAGGTAAATTGATTGAAGATACTGGATCAGGTTTAGGTAAAGGTACTGGAAGTAAGTCTTCTGGAGCCCACACGATGTGTTTTGCAAAGTTGGGTTTGGTTAGGATAATGTCCATTTTAATGTGACTGAATTGTCTTAACTGTGACCTTGGATCCTGAAGTACTACTCCAGGTGAAGAATCCAAAGGTATTAAGAAGGCTTTTTCTCGCAGTTCTCGTTCTGTATCTTCATCATCATCATCTCTTCTTTTGGGTTTGCGATTTGTACCAGCATTTGCATGATGTAAATCACACTTTGCTCCACTAGCAGAAGAGCCTCCAGGAGCACTTCCATTCCCTCTTAATTTCCTGGGGTCCCACGCAAGTCTAAGATCCACTGGGACAGACTCATGAGGCTTCCTAATGTCTTGCCTTGGGACAGTCCGAAGCCTAGGGTCAACCACCTGACTTCCTTTCCTCTTCTCTTTAGTAAGTCTTGGATCAGTAGGAATGCCAAGCTCTGGGGGAGGGTGCTGCTGACTTCTTAGAGTTCCTGTTTGTTTCTGTAATGTTCTCAGTATTGACCTGACACCACTTCCTTCTTCTTCTTCACTGCTGGAGTACCAGTTAACTGTATCATCTAAACAAAGACAGAAGCTTGTGGTCAAAAACAAAGCATTCATATGTGACCTTAATTAAGACTAAAAGCAATACTATTTCTGAACTTAGTATAGTCACTAAAGAGATCCCCCCCCAACCTACTTGGCTATATGTACTCTCACCTCTAAATAATAATACAGATTTCTCCACTCCTAGTAACAAACAGATTTAGACAGTTTCTATTCAAGTGTATTCTCAATGTTTAGGAAGAACTGATCCTGCATCAACTCGTTTTAGGGACACGCACAGCACAGTAAGGCAAACTGTGACTTTCAAGTAAACTTTTAGAAAGACTATTCTATCTGCCATCTTTTTTATGCTTGTGTATAAATAAATATAACCTTTGCAACTGCTATTTAAAGCCTGTCACTGAAGCCAGGAACAGTTATAAGACGAGGGCTACAAGGTAAACTGGAAGGTGATGGTGCAGAGGAACTCATTTTCACATCTAACCTATTAAACCTTCTTCCTTGCTTGATGTTCTATGAGGCTGGGTGCCAGCTGCTTCTTCTTGGTATCTCTGAGCCAATCGGATGAAAAGAGCTCTCTGCACTGCAGGAGGGAGCCCTGAGGCAGGCAGAGGGCAGTGACCTGTCATATTGCTGCTGGTGTCAGGCCCACTCCCAAGGTTAGATGAGTCATGGGCAGTGGGAGGCTGCTGGGGTGCAAATTCTTCAGGCCACATCTCATCTACAGATACAAAAGAAGAGACACTGTGAGCTCAAACTCCACCAAAGTGTAAGAGACTGAATCTCTCCTAATTACCACATTAAATTCTTAAGTTGTATAATTAAGTATTTAAAAATGTCTAAATTCTATTGTTTTAAATTGATGTGGGATGTCCTTCTGTATATGTGCTGCTTTTATTGGTTGATGAATAAAGCTTTTTTGGCCAATGGCTTAGCAGAGTGAAGCCAGGCAGCAAATTTGAACAGAGATATAGAGAGAGAGTAGGTGGAGTTAAGGAGATGCCATGTAGCTGCTGAAGGAAACAGATGCCCAGAACCTTGTGGCGATATACAGATTAATAGAAATGGACTAATTCAAGATCTAAGAGCTCTCTAGAAATACGCCTGAGTCATTGGCCAAGCAGTGTTGTCATTAATATTGTTTCTGTGTTACTATTCGGATCTGGGCAGCAAGGAACAAATGAGCAGTCACTGACAACAAATGGCAAACTAACATAGACTGATTACATCCACATAAAACCTGAGAGAACTTGGGAAGAGATTCTAGACACAAAAGAACAGAGATAAACACAATTTCTTGGTAGCAGCATTTTCTTGGGTGGGATCTGTTTGCTGGCTGCAAGCAGAGATACTGCTCCTTTAAGAAGGCTTCCTGGTTCATCCTGGCAGCACAAACAGATGTGGCTCTTTCAGGAGGTCCTGCTATGGAACATTTAAATGGGGTTTGTGAGCAGCATGTTACAAACTGCTTAATGGTGACACAGACTCGCTGCGTCCCTGAAGCTGGGGCAGTGAACATGCCTCTGCCATGGTGGACTGGTTGGAGAAAACAGACAGGGCTGTGGAGTTGGTCCTAACCACACCCACTTAACATTTAAAAAAAAAAAGCACTCCTAGTCAGAAAATGATTACAGATATGCAATAAAGACAGATTCAGATGAACAAGACCTCTGAATGGATCTTGGATAAAAGTACATAGGCTTGGGAGAGAGAAGAAAAAGTATAGATAGTTACAAAAAGAAATAGGTTTAAAAAATAAAGTCTTTAAAGAGACATCAAAAGTAATATAAAAGATTACAGACAGTCATAGATTAAAGGAGTAAAGAAAAATAAACCACAAAAGGTGGAATATACACAGAGAGTCTGGATTATGTATATTATTGTGTTTTCTTTGAATTTTTTAACTGTAGAGAGACATTTGATTCTGGGGGCTGCTAAGCTAAATCATCATATATGTTATAAAAGTATCTTAACTTCAAAATTTGAGTCTAAGGATGGAAAAGAGGTTCTGCTTTTTTGAAAAATATTTATTTATTTACTTATTATGTATACAATATTTTCTCTGTGTGTATGCCTGCAGGACAGAAGAGGGCACCAGACCTCATTACAGATGGTTGTAAGCCACCATGTGGTTGCAGGGAATTGAACTCAGGACCTTTGGAAGAGTAGGCAATGCTCTTAACAGCTGAGCCATCTCTCCAGTCCTGAGGTTCTGCTTTTATTTCCATAGAAACCTGTGGATTCCCTCTAGGCTAAGGTAGTTTGATGGAAAAATACCCCCCGGACAGTTCTCCGTGAACCCTGAAAATACTTCACTCAACAAAAAGCAGGAAACCATTTAGAGAAAACTACATCCAAATTCCCAAAATGATTGTTTATAAATGTTTGTTTTCATTTAAAGGGGAATATAATATAGATATAAGTACTTTACATTTGTATGGACTTTGGTGTATTACTACAAATTTAAGGTCAACTTAATTATATGTATATTTCTACTCTTATTTAAGGTATTGTGCCTGTACAGATCATTTAACTGCCAGATATTCTGCAGGACAGAAGAAAGTGACTGACAAACTGCCAATAAAGGCAGAACAGATCTTCAAATATCACGCTTCACGGAAAAGTCTGCTGGATACTATGGGCCTGTAGGCTGAAGATGGATGCCCCAATGGTACAGAAGGACTGTGGGTGACTATGCAGGCAGTAAGATGTCTAAGTCAATTCTAGAATTTTGGAAGTTGCTTGGCTGCACTTCCTGTTTGCTTAAGTAATATTATTTCCTTCTGGGGTCTTTTTTTTTTTTTTCGAGACAGGGTTTCTCTGTAGCTTTGGTGCCTGTCCCGGAACGAGCTCTTGTAGATCAGGATGGCCTCGAACTCCCAGAGATCCACCTGCCTCTGCCTCCCGAGTGCTGGGATTAAAGGCGTGCGCCACCACTGCCCGGCTTCCTTCTGGGGTCTTTGATGGGGTTGAAGAAAAATAGTTTTAATTATAGTTTTCTTTAGTTATGATAAAAGATAAATTAAATATCAAACTTTAGACTCACAAAATATTTTAACTATAATTCTTGCTTGATAACAGTTTTGTATATATAATTTTACTATGTTAAAGTTAAAGCCTTTCTTTTTAATTAGTCAGGAAAGGGGAGATAATGTAGCTGTCCTTCTGTATATGTGTTGCTTTTATTGGTTGATGAATAAAGCTGTTTTGGCCAATGGCTTAGCAGAGCGAAGTCAGCTGGGAAATCTGAACAGAGATATATATAGAGAAAGTAGGTGGAGTCACGGAGACACCATGCAGCTGCCAAAGGAGATAGTTGCCCAGGACCTTTACCAGTAAGCCACAGTGCCATGGTGATACAAAGATTAATAGAAATGTGTTAATTCGAGATGTCAAAGCTAACTAGAGGGCTGGAGAAATGGCTCAGAGGTTAAGAGCATTGCCTGCTCTTCCAAAGGTCCTGAGTTCAATTCCCAGCAACCACATGGTGGCTGACAACCATCTATAATGGGGTCTGCAGGCATACACACAGACAGAATATTGTATACATAATAAATAAATAAATAAATATTTTTTTTAAAAAAAAAAGCTAACTAGAAACATTCCTGAGTCATTGGCCAAGCAGTGTTGTCTTTTTTTTTTTTTTTTTGGTTTTTTGAGACAGGGTTTCTCTGTGGCTTTTGGAGTCTGTCCTGGAAGTAGCTCTTGTAGACCAGGCTGGCCTTGAACTCACAGAGATCTGCCAGCCTCTGCCTCCCAAGTGCTGGGATTAAAGGCGTGCACCACCACCGCCCCTCTGTCTCTGTAGTTTGCCTTCGACTTACCAGCACAGTTATCAGGTGGTTGAAAACTATGTGCAGCATGCTGTGAGTAGTAGTCCTCGTAAACCTCGGCTGGGACTTGAGGGGATGCGGAGTCTGTGCTAAGCTGCATCTCTCCAGGCATTTGCTGGTACAGTGAGGCTGGAGAGCAGTGGTTCTCTCTAGGGACTTTCATTGCAGGTCCTGGAAAGCCTGGGGAATGATAAGCTCTACCCGTGGCTGGTAGTATGTCCAACTGAGTAAGCCCTCCAGCTTGACTATGGGAGCTTACAGTTTCAGGTGGACCAGGTGGCAAAGGTGCACTCTCGTGCACTGGTGGACCAGGAGGTCCCACACATGGGTGATGTCCAGGGGAGCCTGGACGCCTCACAGGACTATCACAACCTTGAGGCACATTAGGTCCCAGATCTGGACTTGACTCAGAATTGTACATGTGCTGTGGACAGGGACTGCCTTCCTGAAACTGTGGTCCTGGTGGTGAGGCACTGCTGTAAAATGCTGGTGGTCTGTAGAAAAACCAAACAAAATAAAAGTAAAAAACAAAAACAAAAAGCAGTATTTCTCAGTTCAAAGCAAAGAGACAAACAAAAATGTTATCATCCTAAATAGATAATAGTTAAGGATGATCTTTTATGTTCAATTAGAATCCTGTGTATTTAAGAGATTACTTAAAACATACATCTCTTGCTTTCATTTAGATATGGTTCTCTTAATTGCTGTTAACTGCCAGCTGTTTGGAAGATACAGAAAACTGCAAATATAAATAAAGTCATTTGAAACCAAGCACTAGAAGACTCTTCTGTTTTTCTGGATATACACAAACTTATCTACAATTAAATTAAAATCTTATTATCTAAACATATAGCTCTGATCATGATTTCCAATGGAAGCTTTTTATGTTGATGGCATACAAAAGATTTCATTTTTAATGCTGACTTTATCATTTCTAATAGTTTTGTCAGTTTTTTTTTTGGTTTTGCTGAGAGAAACTGCCCAGTGATGAGTCTCCCACTACAATTCTAATTTAACATATTTATATCTTTCATTTATTTCATTATGATATATAATATTGGAAAAATGGTGGGTATTCCTATTCTTTTAAAATTTGAGGCAAACTCTCACTCTATGGCCCATAGCGGCCCTAGACATATAACCCTTCTATTTCCGTCTCCTGTCCTAGTCTGCTTTCTATCACTGTGATAAACACTGCGACCAAAGCAACCTGGGGAAGACAGGGTTTACATCATCTTACAGCTCAGTCCATCATGAAGAGAAGCTGGGCAGGAACTCAAGGGAATGAAACAGCCCATGGAGGAACACTGCTTTCTACTGGTTTGCTCCCATTGCTTCTTTAGTCTGCTTTCAACCCAGGTCTACCTGCCCTAGGATGGTGTCACCCCCCCATGGGCCATATTCTCCCAAACAATCAAGCAAATGCCCCTCCAGTCTTGCCTACAGGCCAATGTGATGAAGGCATCTTCTCTAAGGTTTGCTGTTCCAGACGACTCCAGCTTGTGTCAAGCTGACCGAAATAGCACACCTCTCAACGCCCAAGTTCTGACATCATGAGCACATCTACCACCATGTCTGGTTTTCTCAACTTTAACTGAAATACTCTTACTGGCTCACATTAGTTGTGATATTTACTCTAGTTTCTTGTTTCTCATCTGCTGAGGTATCATCACCTCTCCGGGCATTCAGGATTAAAGAATAATAAATAGCAAGGCCTGGGTATACGTTCACTAAAGGACAGGAATCAGGACTGAAAAGGCCTTGCTAGAAAATGAAAACTGGATGCTGCTTACCCAGAGTCTTTCCTAATACCTTAAGGAAATTATTTTCAGACAGAACCAAATAAAGGAGACAGCATATCAGCCTTTTGAAAATGTAAGCTCCTAAGTAAGTAGACAGAATGTCAAATCCACCCTGCCAGTGCTACTATACAGCTAAGCTCCTAAAGTTGTGTAAAATCCACGAGAAAATCACTGGGGGCAGGAAAGAAGGATAAGGGCATAGAGAAAGGGGAAGCAGCAACCCCAAGCCAGGCCAGGTAACTGCTGCTCTGCCTAGGTTTAACCATGTGAATGACCTGGAATGCTCTTTGGTATCTTAATGTTGAGTTTTAGGGGAGAATGATGCCATTTTGGTGGTGTTAACTTACTTCTTCCCAATTTTATGTGCTAAATCCACAGTAGGTTTTACGACTATTTCAAAAAGAGATGGAATTTTCTTCATATCATCAGAAAGATCTGTCTCAAAATCGTCTTCAGGATCAGAAAAGGGTAAGTGCTCTGTTGGGGTTGGCAGAAGCCCGACTCCTGGGGGTGGTTTGGGGAGAGGAGTTATGCCACGCTTTCTAAGTTCTTCCAGTTCTCTTTCATCTTCATTTGTAAGTTCTTCATCAGCATTCAACACCTAGACAATTGCAGAGGTTAGTGCCTCAGAACAAGCTTTCCTCCTCACATTAAAAATGAAAGACCTCAGTAAGCTACTTTCGTTAAAAGAAAAAAAAATTAAGATTAACATTAAAGTTTAATTGGATCAGAGATGAGTAATTATTTTCAATACACAGAATGAGGTTCAAAGCAGCTTAAAGCAGTCAAACATAGAAGGTAATTTAGTCTGGAACCCTTTCTAGTTTTTGCACACACTACAGACACAGACAGACAGATACACACACACACATTCTTGTAACAATGCACTTGGAAGCCTAGCTACTTTACCTGCATGTACTATACATACATACATACCCCTCTCCAAATAACGTACCTAGCAACCTCAGAATCCCCTAGGATCCCCACCTGCTTGGCTACATATACTCTTGTTTCTGAACAACAGTACAGATTTCTCCACTACAAGTAACAATCAAATTTAGACATCTTTTATTCAAGTATACTCTCAATGTTTAATATAAAAAACAGAAGGGCTGGTCCTGTGTCAACTGGTTTTATGGGCATGCACAGTAAGGTAAACTATGTATTTAAAGTAGACTTTAGGGGTAACTTATTTACCATCTTATTTAAGCACATTTTGCATAATTGGATATATATGTGATTAAAATCAGATTGTATTATGGGAAGAGACATGAACAATAAAAAATTATTATATGACCTAAACTACTAAGCAAAATAGAGAAGTAGGGATTGGAGCAATGACCTCGTGATTAAGAACACTGACTGCTCCTCCAAAGAATCCAGGTTCAGTCCCCTGCATCCACAGATGCAGCTCAAAACCATCTGTAACTCTAGTTCCTGGGGATCTGACAATTTCCTGGACTTCAATGACATCAGGCACATCTATTGTACACACACATGTACGTAGAACACTCATAAAATAAGAAGATAATAATAATTTTTAAAATAGAGAACTACATGCTACATTCTTCTTCTTCTTGAACCCCACTCCTGTGCCCACTGTCAGTCCTGACAAGTGCCCACTCCAATCCAACTCTGCTCCAAAGAAAGTTATCTTGCTACTTTGGCAACTTTGTATGAACCCTTATTTTCTTTTTCTCATTTTAATCAAGCAATTTACTTATCCTTTTCTCATATATTACATCCCAACCGCAGTTTTCCTTCCCTCCTTTCCTTTGGTCCCCTCCCCTGCTCCCCCAGATCCACCTGTCCTCTGTTTCACTTCAGGAAAGAGCAGGCCTAGCAGGGATATTAACCAAACATGATGTAACAAGTTACAGTAAGACTAGTGCCCTTATTTTCAACCTTTAAATAAAGGCCAAGATTCTAGAACTCTTGATCCCTAGTAAGTTTGGAGTATTGTTCAAAGTAAATTACTTCTTTTAGTATCAGAATAGGGATCAGATTAAAATATTCTCAAATTTCTAGACCAATAATTCTATTTTCCAACAAACTATATTACTAGAACAAAACCTACAGGATGTTCCTCAATTTCTTAGCAACTTTATAAAATACTCTTTATAAGGTCTGATTTAAGTAAAATCTGAGGGAAGATCTAACAAATAATCAACAGTGCACAAGCACAACTCACTTTGTCCAAAAGTTTCTTTGTCTCTTTAGTCAGATCATCATGGGAAAACTTGCAGTTGTCTCCTTGGTAGCACTTTGCTCCACTATGATAAAACTTGCAAGGAAATTCACGTAAACAAAAGCATTAAGGAACAGACCGAGTACGAGCAAGGATAACTGTGTGTGTGCAAACCTGTGCATGCACATGTGCACATACATGTGCCTGTATACATGGAAGGCAGAGATCAACACTGAGTGTCTATCACTCTCAACCTTAATTTTTAAGACAGTTTGTCACTGAAGCTGGAACTCACAACATTCAGCTACACTGGCTGACCAGTGACCTCTAGGGACTTGTCTGTCTCCATCTACCACCCAACACTATGTACACATGCCACTGCACCCAACTTTAACATGGGTGCTAGAGATCTGAACTCAGCTCCTCATGCTTGAATAGCAAGCATTCTCCGGAGCCATCATCCCAGGCCCAAGGTCGAGTCTTTTTCCTTTGAAAAACTGTTATAAAGATGATTCACTTCCAGATATTTGCTGTATAACACTGTACCTACAATTAACACTTTCATGTTATACCTTCTTAAAAATTGTTAAGAAAAGGCTGGAGAGATGTCTCAGAGACTAAGAGCACTGGCTGCTCTTCCAGAGGTCCTGAGTTCAAGTCCCAGCAACCACATGGTGTCTCACAACCATCTATGTTTCGACAAATATTTTGTCTGCCTCAATCACTACTATTAAACATTTCTGTAAAGGTATACTGAAAATAATTAAAATTATAAAAGTCATGGTGACATACATTTGCAATCCCACAACGCCAAGAGAATTCAAGACTGCCTTGGGCAATAAGGTGAGTGTAAAGTCAGTCTGGGCTATATAGTGAAACTCTGACTCAAAAACAGAAAACAAGGAGACAACCCCCCAGAATAATCAAAAACTATAATGAAATATAACAAAAGTTACTGAAATAAAATATCATTTATTTACAAGTAAAATGAGATCCTAAGAACCGAGTAGAAACTTTTAAAAACAGAATTTGATATCTGGTTTCTGAAAAATGCTATCAAATCTGAAAACAATATACTTGTATTTTCTTGACCAAAACAAATTATATTTTAACAAAGAAATGAGGTGTATTTGTCAGATTATCAAATACACTCTTTGGTGAGGTAGGGTTCGAGATAGGATTTCTTTGTGTAGCCCTGGCTGTCCTGGAACCCAATCTATGGGCCAGGTTGGTCTTAAACTCACAGAGATCTGCCTGGCTATGCCTCTGGAGTGCTGGGATTAAAGACGTGTGTCGCCAAAACCGGCTCAAAAACACTCTTTTGGAGGACAAACAGCACAATAGATAAAGGTGTGCTACTGTGACCTTCTCATCAAGAAAATTCTAGTGTGTCTCTTTTCTCATAGCCTTGCTAATAACAAACAAATTGTGTGTGTGTGTGTGTGTGTGTGTGTGTACACATCTGATGGCTGTTATCTTGGTGTGGTTTTAATTGTATTCCTCTTACTGTGAACAAGATAAAGCATCCTTCCATTTGATTTTTGACCACTTATTGTTCTTTTTCTGTGAATTATCTTTCTTTCCTGCTCCCACTCTTCTCAATTTTTAGGAAACTCTCGCAGAATTTATAAAACTCATATATTTTTTATATAATTTCCCATGTTTTAATGTGTTTACTTAGCTTGGAGATTTTTGTTGTAAAATTTAAATGCTTGCAGCCACATTTTTAGTCTTTTCCCTTATCGATTCTGGTTTGAGCCATAATAAGGTTTTCTATTCCCCTGGGTTATAAAGAAATGCATTCCTATATTCCTGAGCACTTGGCATGTTTGAAGTATAGAGGATGGCAAGACTGGGTTTATATAATGTGTCGCTTTAAATATAAAAACCAAGCTAGGATTTTTAGATTGTACTTATGATTTTTTAAAAACCACAATGATGAAATATCAGTATGTTAGTTGATACACATTTCTATAAAGGATATCATGCATATAAATGCAGTTTTCTCCTTTGGTACAATATCCTTGTAAATAGTATTTGCAGATCTCCTTTTTCTTCTCCAATTCTGCATCATGATCAAATTTACAATGATCTCCCTGTTTAAACAAAAGAAAACAGAAAGGAAGAATTCAGATCTACTCTCGCCATGTATCCACGGTGGGATTCTAGTCATTATCCTTAGTGTTAAATACTGAGCTACAAGGATGTAGATAATCTCTCTCAAGTCCTGCCCACGCAGTGTATGTGGCCTCAGGACTGCCAGTGTCCCACCAGCACCCACCATTTCTAGACGTGGCATAGGAACTTATTTGACCTCTTGGTGTCATGCCTACATCGGAGCTAACAGCAGCAGCTAAGCAGTGCATCCCTAGGAGTAAACACCATGCTCCAGCCAGACCATGAATGCTTTCTGTCACACTGCCAGAGAGCCACAATGCTATCTGTCACAAACGTCAACACATCTGCCAAGTGAAATCTGTTTTCTTCCCTTTCTTTGTTGCTGTCCCAGAATATAATTAAATGAGTTTGTATATACAGTAATTTCATGCAAGGTACATCTTAAATATCTAGTGTTATTGCAGCTATCTGAGCAGTAAAAGAAAATATCCACTCCTCAAAGGACTAAATTCTAAATATTACTTTGAAAGTTAGAATGCTCTATCATACTCTTTATGGTAACACTTACCTTAATACACCTCCCTTCCAAGAAGTATTTACAGATCTGTTTTCCTTTGTGTTCCACTGTGTGCTGGTTAATAAACTCCTGAGTCATAACTTTCCACTTTTTCCCTGGCTTATTGTACTGCAAGAAAAGATTCACTGGAATGTAAGATATGAAATATCAATACATGTTAAACATACTTACATGGATCTGGAAAGCAGTATAAATTAACTATTAATAGTAATCAAGATTAGACATTCTGAGTCTACTCGCTTAACTGGAGAGAAATGCTTCTGGTAGTCTTGTTTATTGCTACAACTGGCTGCAAGGGAGCCTTTTTCCTTTTAAAGATAAATTTTAAAAATAAGATTATAAAAGGCTTGAAATTTCATAATAATTGGGTAAAGGTACTATAAAATATAGACTCCTATGAATTGCTGACAGAAACATTATCAGCAACTTTAAAACACCCACCCTGATGCCAAGGCTGCAGCTCAGCATGTCACTACCTGCCTAGCATTGCACAAGGTCCAGGTCAATCTCCAGCACCAAAAAAACAAGCAAATACATAATTGTTAAATACAGAATTTTAAATTTTCAGAATTAGTCTAAGAATAGGGAAGCACACACAAAAATTTATTTACTGTAATTATTGCAAAATCACTTGCCACTGGAAACACTGAACTTGGACAAAACTAGGATCTCGATCAACTATGCTAAGCTACATTAAGGTGGTAGAATATCATGAAGTCATAATGAAATCATGTAACAGAAAGAACTTTAGAATACAAGAAATGCTCACAATCCTTTATTGAACAAAAACCTGACCTAATTTCCAGTAAGTAAAGCAAAGGTAATGACTAAAGTGATTTGTCTTCCCATTTCAGTGCATGTGTTCAGATGCTGGGATGAGAGGTTTTGTACAGTGTGGTTTCTGTGCGCTTCCTTAGAGAAGAAAGAACAGAAGTCACAAGTTACCTTCAAACTTAAGGGAAGAGAAAGAAGTACATTAAGTGAAGAAGCAACTTCACAGCTTTACTTCTTTCTGTAGTTCCCACTTACTATTCAACTTTGGTCCTAAGTATAAGATGGAATAAGGAGGCAGAATATATCACTGAAGCAGGCTAACTGTAATGATACACAATCACAAATTTTATATAATAATGCTTTTCAAGTATGAACTATGCTTTGAACATAATATGAACCCAGTAACTATTATTCTTTCTCATTTGATTAGTTTCCCCTTTCCCTTGGGCTTTTGCATGTGCCTACAATTAATTGCTGGGGAATATTATGTTAAAGTGTGTTACTTTTGTTTACACTGCATTTGCTTAACTCTGTGAAACTGTTACAGTGTCTGTCTAAACCACCTGATGGTCTAATAAAGAAATGAACGGCCAATGGTGAGGCAGGAACAAGGATAGGTGGGGCTGAAAGGCAGAGGGTATAAGTAGAAGGAAAAATCTGGGAAGCAAGAAGGAGCAAGAGAACAAGGGGAGGAGGGAATTAGGGGGAGCCACTCAACAACACAGCCAGCCACAGAGTAAGAAAGTAAGACATACAGATGTAAGAAAGTTAAGAGCCCAGAGGTAAAAGGTAGATGGGCTAATATAAGTTAAGAAAAGTTTGGTTAGAAACAAGGCAAGCTAGGGCCAGGTAATTATAATTAAGAATAAGCCTCTGAGTGCCATTTATTTAGGAACTAGGTGGCAGGCCCCTCAAAAATCCAAAAGAGTAAAATATCACACAACATAGAATCATAAGTATCTCTGGGCTGGGGAGATTAGTACAGTCAGTACAGTGAATGAGACAAACATTAGAGCCTATGTTTGAGCCCCAAAACCTACATAAAAAAGTCAGACATGGTGATTTGTGTCTGTAATCCCAGTGTTAGGAAGGTAGACACAGGCAGATTCTTGGGGATCTCTGACCAGTCAGCCAACCTAATGAGGGACCCTGTCGCGAAAAAGGTGCACAGCTCTTGAGCAACACATATAAGGTGTTTACAAACACATGTGCACCATACATGAACACACACTGACACATGTGCTTGCATACAAAGTTTCTCTCATTACAGTCAATTAACTAACACAGTTGATAATAAATTTTAATCTCGATTTCCCTACTGAGTAATAAAGAAACCAGTTAGCGCCTGCATCTAGAGGCGTTTAAAATGTTAGTGTTTGTAGGCATCCTCAAGAGTTAACACTATATGCCTGCATTTTACAGAGTTAAGTAGAAACAGACAGGAACTTTTTTGAGAATGAATTATTTTTATGCCTATTGTATAAGTATCAGGAATGGAGCAAGCTTACTTAAAAGGTTTACTTTACTTAAAAGCAACACATTCTAGAAATCTTTTATGCCTAGGAAAATGAACAGATACAGTTATAGCAAAAACTATGATATGAAATCTCTTATCCATGGAACAGGAGATGCTGACTAAACACTAGTAGGTGAGGAAAGGAGAGCCAAGAACAATGGATTAACAAAGTAAAAAAGGGGGCTGGAGAGATGGCTCAGTGGTTAAGAGCATTGCCTGCTCTTCCAAAGGTCCTGAGTTCAATTCCCAGCAACCACATGGTGGCTCACAACCATCTGTAATGAGGTCTGGTGCCCTCTTCTGGCCTTCAGGCATACACACAGAAAGAATATTGTATAGTAAATAAATAAAAAAAAAAAAAAAAAAAAAAAAGTAAAAAAGGCCTCGTTATGCCTAACCTGCTCACAGCTTTTCATACATGAAATGTTGACTGATATCCCCTAAATCAGGGTGGTATTACTGCATCTTACAAATTAATCTGGTCATGAACTTTAAAAGATTTTCATATCTGTTTATTTTCATGTATGACTGTTTCGCCTGTATATATGTCTATCTATCATGTGAATGTCTGGTGCTTGATGTCAAATCAGGGTGGCAGATCCCCTGGAACTGGATTTATGAATGGCTGTGAGCCACTATGTGGGTGCTAAGAACAAAACCAAGATCATCTATAAACACAAGTGCTCTTAACTGCTGAGCCATCTCTTCAGCACAAACTTTTAATTTTTTTAACCTTATTATAAAAAAAACTTGCAAACAAAATCACACACTGAAATTAATCAGATCCAAAGTTTTCACAGTTCAATAACCTTCCAGTGGTTCTCAACCCATGAGTCATGATCCCTTTGGAAAACCTCTATCTCCAAAAAAAATACTGACATTACAATTTATAAAAGTAGTAAAATTACATTGGAAATAATTTTATGGTTGGGAATCACACAACATAAGGAATCGTGTTAAAGAGTCACAGCATCAAGAAGGTTGAGAACCACTGCTCTAAAGAGTAAGTGTAGTCATTTGAAAGAGAAGCTGTGGAGCACTACCAAATATATTATGCACATATCCACCATGTAAACTGAAAAGTCCATGAGAGTTAGAACTAGAGACACATGGGAATACGCCCTTTGATAGCTCGCGTTCATTACTGGCATTCGGTCCCTCTCTCCCCTATTATCTGGTCCCTCTCCCCTATATTCTGGTCCCTCTCTCCCCTATTATCTGGCCTTTCTTGTTCTCTTTTCTACATGCTCTTCTGTGCCCACTGTGCATTTGTTCACATGTACACAGCGACTATTGGCTGGATTCTACACATGAGGGTGAACACACACTTTTTTGTTTCTAAGATTTTGTGGGCTAGTTTCACATCACATATTCTATTGTTCATCTATTTTCCTGAAAATTTTGTGATTACATATTTTTAGATTTGAAAATTATCAATTTTATATCCAAATTTTCATTACCCATTTGTCAGTTGATGGGCCACTAGGTTGATTGCAATTCTTCAATTCTTTACCATAGAATAAAACAGCAATAAATACATGGGTACAAATATCATTATGGCAGTTTTTATTTTTAGATCAAACTTGTGAATATACCCTTAAATAGTATTCTAAGTAGTAAACAGTAAGAAACCTCTGCCCATTGTCTAAATATCCATCAAAATGCAAACATTTTTATTTCTTTTTAAAGATGTATTATTATTTTCTGTGTATGAATATCTTGCCTACAGTATTTATGTTCATCATGTGTGTGCCTGGTGCCTGAAGAGGCCAGAAGAGTATGTCAGATCCCCTAGAACTGGAGTTATAGGTGGTTATGAGCTGCCATATAGGTGCTGTGAATTGAATCTGTGTTCTCTGCAATAGCAGTAAGTGCTCTTAACCACTAAGGCTTCTCTCTAGCCCCAAAACAAGCATTTTCAAACTATAGCCATGTAGTTTACTCAAGGTTTCTGGGTTTTTTGTCTGTTTGATTTTTGTTTTTTGAGACAGGGTTTCTCTGTGTAACAGCCCTAGCTGCCCTGGAACTAGTTCTTGTAAACCAGACTGGCCTTAAACTCACAGAGATCCACCTGCCTCTGTCTCCCAAGTGCTGGGATTAAAGGCATGAGCCGCAGCTGCCCGGCCAAGGTTGCTGTTTTTAAAAGTCTATTCTGGTGCCTATGAGAGAGTCTGCTGGTTGAGGACCCTGCACCAAATCCCAGGACCTATGAGACCCACATGGTGGAAAGAAGCAGCAGGTTGTCTTCTGACCTCCGTCTGTGCTGTCCCTACATATTCATGCATGAGCACAAAATACATAAAATGTAATGAGCACATTAGAGCACTCTTGCTTCCATCTAACTGAATCAAAGCTAGAACTGTGATAGAATACAGAAATGGATAACTCCAAGTCAGAGCTGCTGAAATACACATGCACAAAAATTCAACTCAATCTAACATGTATTTGCTGAAGAACTGTTACATAAAAAGTATTTAAGTTCATCTTTCTGATCATTTATACACCCTTTTCCCCTTTTCAATGCTCTCAGCTCTGATAATTAGATAAACTTACTAGCACCTTCCTTCCTGGCCCACTGAGCTATATTCCCCTGTTATAGCTATTTGCATTGGGGAGAATGACCTCTAAGAAAGGAAAGCACAGTGAAGGCAGAATAGGGGTATGTTTTTGCTTGGAAACATATCAATTTTATTTTGAGGCTTTTCACATACACTCATTTTATTCCTAGGTCTCTTAAATGTGTATCTATATATTAATACCATGCCTAATATGTATTAATTTATAGTAAATTCTTTTGGAAGAATTTTATTCATATTCTTTGGATCTCAGCTGAAAATTTTTCATTGATTCAGATAGTAGCATTATGCATTCTTTGCAACCAAGTGATTTTAAAAAAATGAAAAAAGGCCTTTCCCGCCTTACATATAAGTTCTCAGTACCTCTTGAAAGTCATCCATTCCTGAAAAAACATTAGGGCCTTTAGTCACTCTTGCCCCACGGTGTTCTTTTCTTTTGATTTTCTTCGGCAAAGTATGTCCATGACTAGTATTAAAACTTTTAATTCGATATTCAGTACCTGAAAAAGTTAAAACGTATTTCAAATATTACAGAAAAGTAGTGTAACTAACATCAATTAGCTTACAAGTACCAATCTGTCTTTAATAGTCTACAGTGAATCATCCTTTTCCCCCTAAGAGCCAGTGAGAAAGTTAACTCAGCTCTATCTTTTGAGTGTTGCTTCCTGCTCAGAAGATGGCAGTGTTAGCTGCACAGGATGCAAGGCTTAAGAGTATCCATGTCTAGAAAAGCTACTCTTGTCTCTCCCTCCCCATCTTGGAATAAGATGATTAACAAGTAAACTAACCATTATATCCATATTTTAAGAAAGATATATATATATATAAAGATATAATAAAGATATAAAAAGATTTTAAGAAAGATATATATAAAGATAAATATATATAAAGATATATATATATATACAGCAGTTTATCTGTAGCAAGTCCGATTTCTACTGATAATTTTGTTTCTATATATACACACATATCTTCATTCATTGTTTTTGAAAATGACGAGATTTTAAAGTGTATCCCTAGCATTAAAGAGGCTGATCCTAGCACTTGAGAGGCTGAGGTAAGAGGAACACACGCTTGAGACTACATTGGGCTACACAATAAGATGTTGGACCCAACTAAAGTATCTAAAAGGGTGCTCCAGGGATACAGCTTACTGGTAGACTGCTTGCCTGGCATACATGAGGCCCTAGGTTCACTCTCCAGCACTGCAAAAAATAAAATATTTGAAAAGATGTCCAATTTGAAAAATTGTATATTGGTACTTGGGAGGCATAGGCAAGAGCACTACCATGAGTTCCAGGACAGGAAGGGTTACCCAGTGAGACTCTGTCTGAAAACAAACAATATAAACAGGATACCAAATTACAATACAATGTAACTTTAATATTTTATCAAAGTTATACAGAACTAATAAGCTTTTTAATGACCTATTAAGCAACCAATAAATATGTGAAAACTTTCACTTTGTTACAGGAAATCAAGAGGGCTACCAAAATGGCTCAGCAGTTAAAACTACACACTGCTCTTGCAGAAGACCTGAATTCAGTTCCCAGAACCCACATTAAGCAACTCACAACCATCTTTAACTTCAGCTCCAGAGGATCTGATCCCTCTTCTGGCCTTTGTGGGCACCTGAACTCCTGTGCACATGCGCGCGTGCACATACACACACACACACACACACACACACACACTTAAAAATAACAAATTTAAAAATAAAAAAATTAAATAGCAAATAGAGAACACACTTGTATTTATCTCAAAACTATAAGGATTTGTGCTGACAGGAATTTAGAGAATGTGCACTTTTACGTGCTGAAAAGTATAGTTATAAAAATACTGGCCTATCAACTTTTCAGATGTCAACTTGTCATATGAATTCAAATGTCTGTGTATGGCTATGTTTTTAAATTGTGGAAATTTGTTTTTCATAATTGATTATTTTAGTTTGTTTTTGTCTGAGGCAGGGTCTGACCTTGTAGTCCAGGCTGGCCTAGAGTCCCCAGTGATCTTTCCATCTCAGTTTCTCAAGTGCTGGGATTATAAGCATAAGCAACCACATCTGGTTCATAATTCATTCTTTTTGTTTTGTTTTGTTTTGAGACTGGGTCTCTATGTAGTTCTGGTTGATCAGAGCTCACTATGTAGACGAAGCTGACACTGAATTCACATACATTCTCCTGCCTCTGCCTCCATGGTGCTGGGATTAAAGACATGCACAACCACACCCTTTTTAAAAGCTACCTCCCTTTTAAAAAACATTAGATTTATTCTTAAAAAAGGAACTAAGAAATTTGTTATTATAAATCTATACGGTTCTCATATTCTAAGACAGGCTAACTTTAAACTCACCTGGCGGGCTTCCTTTAGTTCTCTGTTTTTTCCCTGATTCTTTAGAAAATGATGACCCCGAAGATTCCTGAGATTGTCTATAGTACTTCAGCTGACTGGAAAAGTCTTCTTCTCCCTCGTGGTTGTAATTACCAAAGTTGTCATCACTGTAGTTACCAAAGTTGTCATCACTGTAGAAACTAGACTCAGCATATTCTTTACTGTTGAATTTTTTGTTATGTTGACTCTTCTTTGATGTCATGTAACTTCCTGATATATGTCCATGCTAGGTAAAAATGGACAATCATTATCAGAAATGTTCAACTAATAATAGTAACTGATAGCAAGAGTATCTTTTTCCCCAGAAGTTGAGAGAACAAAGGATAGAAGCCAGTTATTAGTTCTGACTACATTAGTATTTCCTTATGAATATACTTAACACTAAATTCAGTACATTAAATGCCACCTCTTTATTGTACTTTCTGTACAAAAACATTGTACTTTTTATTCTTTAGCTTTTATTTTCCGTGTCTGTGTCTCAATAGTTATAGGCATACAGCTATTTTCAAATCCATGCCCTCATATATAAGACCATTTTCCAAATAAAAAGGTCTAAGCTCCTTGAGGCATGGAGTGGCCAGGCCCCACATCTGAGGATCTCCAACTTTCAGGATCAACCTACAGAACCAGCCCCTCCAGATACAGGCAGCCAAACTCTGCCCTTTTTACACCAAGTAAAAAGCCTAGGCTCAATTCTTGAAATTCCACCTATCCCTAAGCTCAAAAAATCACCAATCCCTGAGCTTACCCAAAGAGCAAGACGTGAAATCACACCAATCCCTATGCTGGAAATCACCATTCTGAGAAGCTCCACTCCCAAGAACTCCACCCTCTATATAAAGCCTACCTCCAGCTCAGTTCTTTGCTGCTTTTCATCCATGCAGAAACAACCAGTCTCATGTGTCTTTCCCAACAAATCTTTTGAGTGAGGTATGTTGTGTGGTTTGACTTTGTGGTATTCCTTGGCTCCAGACTGTCAGCGTTTTTGTTGTAATGTTATATACATTTAAAAATATTAGAATTACATTTCTAGTTGAAATATTAAGATATCATACAGATTGAAACAGAGCTGTAACACTTGCTTTGGGGAAACCCTTCACCTTACAGCTGTAACACTATGAAAGTCTTTTCTAAAATTAAAGAAAATAGTAAAGCAGCTTAGGGATAATACAAAAATATGCATATATTAAAAATTAAAGATTAAATAGGAGTGGACATCAGGTGATTGGAGACAGAATGAGAGGATCAGAGGGGAGATAAGGTTAAGGAAGGAATTTCAGGAAGAGACAGCTGGAACTGAGGGACATTTGAGGGATGATATGGAACCCTAGTCCACTGGAAACTTCCTAAAATATATGAAGATTATCCTAATGAGGTATCCTAAAAATGAGGGAGACAGAGTCCCTGCTGGCCATCTCTTGTCACCAAACAATGCTTCCAGTATTGGGACTGGGTTGCATTCAATTGAGTTGTTGTTCAAAGGGGTCCAATGGAAATCCTCAAACCCAGGCTTTTGCTAAGACAATGGGTTCTCTCTGCCACCTAACAGCAGGGCCCCACTGCCAAAGACAACACAAATACAACTCATTGAGCATGAATGAGAAGTCAAGCTGGTGCCAACATGGAGCCTTCATCTCTATGTTCTAGTGTCTTTGGTGTAGGAAGGTACTCTGCAAGCTACCAAAAGAGAAACCTAGCCACAAAAACTTTGACCTATGGTCTGTCCTGCCTGCAAGATTTACTAGGACAACAGTGGCAGCAAACAGTCTACCAATGTCTGATTTGACTTAAGGCCCACATCCAACAATGCTTGGGAGACTAAGAACCAGAGACTAGATAGGCCAGAGACCTAAGGTAAAACCAAACACTACTAGCTTAAAAACAAAGCCAAACAAAACAAAAAACTATCAATACGATGACTCCTAATGATACTCTGTTATACTCGTGGATCAGTACTTTTATTCAGTCATCATCAGAGAAACTTCCTTCTGCAGTGGACAGGAACAGATATAGAGACGCACAGCCAGACATTACACGGAGAGTCTTTGGAACTCACAACAGTCTGTAACTCTAGTTCTAGGGGATCTGGCACCTTCACACAGACATACGTGCAGATAAAATACCAATGCACATAAAAAATAAATAAATCCAGATGGGCAGCAGTGGTGCACGTCTTTAATCCCAGCACTCAGGAGGCAGAGACAGGCAGATCTGTGAGTTTGAGGCCAGCCTGACAGGCTCCAAATATACACAGAGAAATACTATCACGAAAAAACCAATCAGTTAATCAATCAATAAATCTTAAAAAAAAAAAAATCCAGAGGGGATGGAGGACACCAGGAGGACAAGGCCCTCTGAATCAACTGAGCAAGGCTCATATAAACTGAAGCAGCACGCACAGGTCTATACTAGATCCTCTGCTTATATATTAGTTTTCAGCTCTGTTTTTATAGGATGCCTGAGTGTGTCCTATAAAATAAGTGGGTCTCTGATTCTTGTGCCTCCTCTTGCAGCTCTTTTCCTTCTGTTGGGTTACCTTGTACAGACTCAACGTGATGGTTTTGTTTTATATTTTATTTTGTCATGTTTGTTGTTCTTTCCTAGAAATCTGATATTTTCTGAAATAACTAGAATTTCTAGAAAGGGAATAGATCTGGATGGGAGGAGAGGTAAGAAGGAACTAGGAGGAATAGAGGGAGGGGAAACGGTAATCAGGCTATGAAAAAAGAATCTATTTTCTTTTTTGTTTTCTTCTTTAATTATTGTTTTTATTGAGCTATACACTTTTTCCCATTCCTCTTCCTCATTTTGTTTTATTTAGACAGGGTTTCTCTGTATAACAGCTCTTGCTGTCCTGAAATTTTTCTGTAGACCAAGCTGGCCTTGAGCTCACAGAGCTCCGTCTGCCTCTGCTTCCCAAGTACTGGGATTAAAAGCTGTGCCACCATTCCCAGTCTGAGAATCTATTTTCAATAAAAGGAAAAAATGGAAAAAATTAAAAAATATGTAAAAAATTTTGTAAAAAAAGTCAGACATACACAATCTTAGAGTAAAGGGATTAAAAAGGTTTTCCAAGAAAATAGAAATAGGAAATATGCAGTTACCACTGTTTTAATATCTGATCAAATAGATGTCACACAAACTGATCAAATAGATGTCACACAAAAATAAGAAGATAAAGAGAAGGCCATTTCTTACTGATTAAGGAAACCCATCAAAAGGGTATTACGATTCTAAAGGTATACACACCAAGCACAGGTGAACCTCATTTCATAAAACAAATGCTACTAGATGTAGGGATGTAAGATTCACCTCAACACAATAATCGTGAGTGACTTCAATACTCTACTCTCATCAGTAGACAGGTCATTGTGACAAGAAAAAGAAACATTTGAGTTTACATCATAAATCAAATGGACCTAAGACAATTACAGTACACCTCATCCAAACATAGCAAAATACATATTCTCTTCAGCAGCTGATGGATTTTTTTTTCAAAATAAATTATGTAAAAGAACATAAACCAAGTCTTGTTTATTAATTTATTTATTTTACATTCTAACCACATCTTCCCCTGCCTCCTTTCCCTCCATTCTGCTCCTCCCAATCTACCCCTCCTTCATAATCACTCAGAAAGGGACAGGTCTCCCATGGGCTTCAGCAAAGCATGGGAATCAAGCTACCACAAAACCAAGTCCCCTGCCCCCTGTATTCAGGCTGTACAAGACAATTCAGCATGAGGAATAGGTTCCTAACAGCCAGTCAAAACACGGGGGACAGCTCTGCTCCCATTGCCGGGAGTCCCACATACAGACCAATCTACACAATTGCCACATATATGCAGAAGGCCTAAGTAGGTCCCATGCAGGTTTCCTGATTGTTGGTTCAGACTCTGTAAGTCCCCATGAGCCAGACTAGTGAATAAACCAAATCTTAACAAACACAGGAAAATTGAAATAATTCCTGTACTCTATTTGAGCATAATGAAATAAAACTAGAAATCAACAAGAGAAACTATAGAAACTATATACAAATTCATGAATATTGAAAACCACACTCCTGAATGATGAATGAGTTATCCAGTGCCTCAGAACAGAAATTTTAAAATTACTAAAACTCAACTAAATTATAACATAACACATCAAAATGTATGTGTCCTAGTTTTGTTTCCTGTTACTATGATAAAACACCCTGACACAAACAATTCAGGGTTTGTTTCAGCTCACAGTTTCAGGTCATAGGCTATCATAGCAGGGAAGTCACAGGAGCTCCAGGGTGTCGGTCACATCACCTCCACAGTCAGGACCAGAGAGCATAAGAATGAATGAATGAGTGGATCAATGAATGAATACATACATGCTTCTAGCGTTCAGCTTGTTCTTTCCTCTCCATTTCACTCATCATGTCCATGAAATGATGCTGCCCTCATGTAGGGTGGGTCTTCCCAACCTCAATTCAACCTACTAAGAAAATCCCCTAAAAGCTAACCTAATCCAGATAATCACTAAGACTCTCTGATTGTGTCAAATTGACAATTTAAACCATTGTATGGTGGGTGTGGAGGCATATATCTTTAATCCCCTGCAGAGTCAGAGGCAGGCAGGTCTAAGATTATTAAAATTAGGAACAAGACAAAAATGTTCAGTCTCCACTCCTATTCAATATAATGCATGAAGTCTTAGCTAGAGCAATAAGACAAAGAAGAAAATAAAAGATACATAGGACAAAGAAGTAAAAGCATCTTTATTCACAGGTGATAGGATTCTATACATAGAGACCCTGAAAACTCCATCCACAAACTCTCAGATCTGATAAACAGTTTCAGAAAAGTAGCATAGCAAGTTATGAAATTAACACAAAAATCAGTAGTCGCCCTTTATACCAATATCAAACATGTTGAAGATGAAACCAGAAAAACAATCCCTTTCATAATTATTTTCTTAGAAGCCAATACTTAGACTAAATCTAGCTAAGGAAGTAAGAAGTACCCTGTTGTGGGATATCTGTACACTGTGTGAAGATGTGTTGCTGTGACTGGTGCAATAAAAAGCTGACCAGCCAATAGTCAGGAAGGAGCATATAGGACAGACGTCTGAGCCGAGAGAAGTCTAGAAAGAACAAAGGCAGGATTGCCAGCCAGATACAGAGGAAGCTGAGATGAGGTAATAAGCCTCATGGAAGAACATAGATTAAAAATATGGGTTAATTTAAGTAACAATAACTAGTTAAGAATAAGCCTAAGTTAAGACGGAGCTTTCACAATTAATAATAAGTCTCTGTGCCATTTGTGAGCTGGCAGTCCAAAAAGAAAAATCCAACTACAGTACTCAATAATGAAAACTTAAATGCTGGACAAAGAAACTGAAGAAGACACTAGAAGATGGGAATAATTCCCATCATGGATTAGAAGAATGAAAAGGCTATCTTATCAAAAGCAATCTACAAATTAAAGGCAATCACCATCAAAATAACAATACCTACTTCACAGAAGCTGAAAAATCTTAAAATTCATAAAGAAATATGGGACTCTGAATAATGAAAGCAATGCTAAGCTATAACAATAACGATTGATGATGAAGATGGCACAGACTACTTACCCAATGGAGTCTGAATCAGTGTATCACAGAGATACTCACACATCCGTGTCTACTGCAGCACTGCACATTAGCTATGTTATGGAACAAGCCTAGGTGGCCATTAGCAGAGGAATAGACCATGTTTTTCAGGCATTTGTAGGAAAATGTATGCAACTGGAGATTATCATATTAAGATAATTAAGCCAATTTCAGAAAGACAAATACTGTGTTTTCTTTGTGTCTTAAACTTTATATAGACACATAAAATCATGTGTACACATGCCATGGAAGTAGAAATGAAACTTGTTTTCGGTGGACTAAACACGGAGGGTGAGAAAGGCAAAGGTGGGAGTATGGCAGGGAGTATCTTAAGTATACATTATACACTTATGTGAAAATGTTCTTATAAATGATGTATACAATAAGATGTAAAATTTTTTCAAAAAATCATATCTGACATCTTTCACAAAGAGAGAAGCTTTCTCTAATAGTGAAGTAACACTGAGTGAAAAAATTGCTTATTAAAAATCTGTTTACAAGAGACATTAATTTCATTGCATCCTTACTAAAGTGCAAAAAACGGTATATAATTTAGTACTAGAAGTTTAATTAGTGATAATATTCATTTAAATCTTTCATTCAAGTACTTTATAATTAGTTCTAAAATATCTTGTCAACTTTTTAATAAAACAAGAAAAGTTCCACAGAATTATTACTTGAAGACTAAGAAAAAGCAAAGACAGTACCTTGCTATTAGCTTACTGCACTTTAAATGTGGTGTGGTATGAATTCTTTTTATTTACTTATTTATTTTATGTTTTTTGTTTTGTTTTGTTTTTGTTTTGAGACAGAGTTTCTCTGTGTAACCACCCTATCTGCCTTAAAAGTGTCTCTATAGTCCAGACTGGCTCAAACTCACAGAGTTCTGCCTACCTCTATCCCTCCCTGGTGCTGGGTGCCATGTCACCACCACCCAGTTATGTGGTATTAATTCTAATATTTGCACAGTGAGATAAAATTATTGACTACGGTTTAATTTTTTTGTAAGCAGACTGGATGTGAGATTTATTACTGAACATGATTTGGTAGGGTACAGGAGAGCACCATGAAAGCCCTCAGGAGTGTAGGGCTCGCCACTTGTCCAGGGGACCACGATTAGGAATATATTTGACCCCACAGCCATCAGGAATGAGTCGCTTCTCAGCAACCATGTCTTCAAATTCATCGGCATTAAACTTAGTAAAGCCCCATTTCTTTGAGATGTGGATCTTCTGGCGGCCAGGGAATTTGAACTTGGCTCTACAAAGAGCCTCAATCACATGTTCCTTATTCTGCAGCTTAGTGCGGATGGACATGATGACCTGGCCAATGTGAACCCTGGCCACTGTGCCCTGGGGTTTCCCAAAGGCACCACGCATGCCTGTCTGGAGCCTGTCAGCCCCAGCACAGGACAACATCTTGTTGATTCGGATGACATGAAAGGGGTGAAGCCTCACTCGAATATAAAAGCCATCCTTGCCGCAACTCTTTACCATGTATTTGTTGGAACAAATACGGGCAGCCTCCAGAGCTTCGGAAGAGAGTTGTTCATACTCATCTGACACCATGTGGCCACAAAGCGGGAATTCATCAACTTTTGCCTTCTTCTGTCCCAAGTCAAAGATGCGGATTTTAGCATCAGGGACACCTCGGCAGAAGCGAGACTTTGGGTACGGCTTGTTCTTACAATACCGGTACCACCGGGTGGGGCGGCGACCCATGATGACAATAGGACCGTCGGTAGCGCGCCGGAGGAAAAGACTAAAATTTTTAAAATAAGATGACTTAAACATTTTAGTCATTTAGCAACACCAACTATAAAGAAGGCAACAGGGCCTGGAGTACTAGCTCATCTGGTAAAGTGCTTGCTTTGCAAGCAGAGAACAGAGTTCATTCCCCCAGAACTCATTTAAAATGCTGGGCAGGGTAATACCAGTGCTGGAGAGGCAGAGACAAGTAGATTCTCAAGACTCATGGGCTAGCTAGTCTAACCCAATTGACAACAGGCTAATGAAAGACATTTTCTCAAGAACCAAGGAGAGTAGGGCTGGAGAGATGCTCAGTGATTAAGACTGCATACTGCCCTTCCTGAGGCCTTGAGTTTGATTCCTAGAACTCAGGTTAAGCAGCTCACTCCAGTCCCGGAGTTCTAACACTTCTAGCCTCCATGGGCCGCTACACAAGTACACATACTATTCCCCCTCCACCTACACATCATTAAAAACAAATCTTCAGGGGGCTGGAGAGATGGCTCAGCGGTTAAGAGCATTGCCTGCTCTTCCAAAGGTTCTGAGTTCAATTCCCAGCAACCACATGGTGGCTCATAACCATCTGTAATGAGTTCTGGTGCCCTCTTCTGGCCTGCAGACATACACACAGGCAGAATATTGTATACATAATAAATAAATAAATATTAAAAAAAACAAATCTTCAAAGAAACAGAAACAAACAAAAAGCAAGGTGATAGTGACTGAGAATGACAGTCAAGGTTGTCTTTTGGCTTTCGCATGTATACACACAAGTGCAAACGCATCTGCAATACTTATACATTTGTACACATTGTGTACATTTGTACACAAAAGAATATGGGGCTGGAGACATGACTCAGCGGATAATATCACTGGCTACTTTTCCAGAGGACCAGTGTTCTATCTCAACCACCCAGAGAGCAATTTAAAATAATCTGTAACTCCAATCCCAGGGTATCCACTGCCCTCTTCTGGCCTCTGGGGGCACTGCATGCACACAAAATAATAAAATTGAGGCCGGGCGGTGGTGGTGCACGCCTTTAATCCCAGCACTCGGGAGGCAGAGGCAGGCAGATCTCTGTGAGTTCGAAGCCAGCCTGGTCTACAAGAGCTAGTTCCAGGTCAGGAACCAAAAGCTACAGAGAAACCTTGTCTCGAAAAATTAAAAAAAATAATAATAAAATTGAAATTTAAGAAAAAGGACAAGAGAGATAATCAAACAAACTAATCTGGTTTCTAAATTTATAGGAGATTAATACTATCAGATTAAGAAATAGTTACGTACGGACTTTGTTCATGCAGTATACATATTTAATAAAGAAGTATAATGTTGTGGCCTTTTTTTTTTCCTAGTGCTGGGGATGAAACCCAGAACATGCTAGATAAGTGTGCTACCACTCTTCCATTTTTCAAACATTCCAATGATTGTTGCATTTAAAGGAGCCAATGTCACATATATTCACAATTCGTTATGACCTCCCTTTGAAAGCAGGCTGAGTGTGATGTGCCTAGGTGCACTATAGACTGAAGTGTATCCCTCCAAAAGCTCCTGTATAGAAGCTCTAACCACAGTAGCTCAGAATGGGACTTCATCTGGGGAATGGCCTTAAAAATAACCTCTAATATAATTTGACTGGTGTTCTTTTGTTGTGTTTTTTTTTTTCAAGACAGCATTTCTCTGTGTAGCCCTGGCTGTCCTGGAACTCTGTAGACCAGGTTGGCCTTGAATTCAGAGATCCACCTGCCCTGTCTCCCAAGTCCTGGAATTTAGGCATGCACCACTACTGCCCTGCTTGACTGGTGTTCTTATAACGAGGAATAATCTGTGTGTTCAGAGACACCAGGAGCTGCTGTACACAGCAGCATGGCCATGTGAGGGCAAAGCTGTGAGAAGGTGCCCATCTATAAACCCGAGAGGAAGGTGCCTAAACAGATACTTCCATTTAGCTGCCATTGGAAACCAACCCTGCTAGGATCTTAAATAGGGACTTTTAGCCTTCAGACTCAGAAAAAGTGTCTAATATGTGATCCAGACAACACCAGTGCCAGTAACTTGATATAAAATGCATTAAAATGCATTCTTTATCTCAAAGACAGGAGTTTGTAGCATGTATCTGACAAACATACGTTAGTATGACAAAAAGAATTTCAAAAAATGTGCAACTTAAACTTGTATTTTATACCTTTAAAAGGAATTTTTTTTTTTTTTTGGTTTTTTGAGACAGGTTGTGTGTAGTTTTAGAGCCTGTCCTGGAATTAGCTCTTGTAGACCAGGCTGGCTTTGAACTCACAGAGATCCGCCTGCCTCTGCTTCCCGAGTGCTGGGATAAAAGACGTGTGCCACCACTGCCCGGCCTCAAAAAGAAATTTTAAAAAACCAATGAATACCACTTGAACACCCATTTTCAAAATAGCCAAGGAAAACAGAGAAGAACAGGCACTGGCAAGGATACAGAGAAGAAGATGGCTCAGGCTTCCCGAATGGGAATGTGAAACAGTACAGTCTGTGAGAGCAGCTTAGTGCTTCTCAGAAAGTTAAAAGAACGACCAATCATTTCACTATTAGGCATATGCTCCAAGAAAACAAATGAAAGGTTTTGAAGACAATTTTATACCCATTTTCATAAACTGGATATTCACAACAGTCAAAAAGTACAAACAATCCAAGGGTCCTTCAACAGATGAGCAGATAAGCAAAAATGTAGCTTATACAACAATGGAATGTTGTTTAGTCTTAAAAAGAATAAAATTTTAATATATGCTCAACATGAATGAATCCTGAAAACATGCTAAGACAAGCCAGATTCAAAAGAACAAAAGTGAAGTGGTATATTATTTGTGTTTTAATAAATAAAGCTTGCCTGAAGATCAGAGGGCAAAGCAGCCAAGAGACGGGAAAAGAACTCAGTAGAGTGTAAAATGTGGAGTCTGAGGTTTGGCAGTCTGAGGATTGCCCTTCAGTCTGAGCATTGGTAGAGGTAAAAGGTCTCTCTAGTGATTGGTTGCTTTGCTTTTCTGATCTTCAGATTGAACCCCAATATCTGTCTCTGGATTTTTATTATTTCATGTTATACAAAAGTATATGATACGAGGGCCCTAGAAAAGGCAAATTCATAGATGAAAATGAGGGCAGCAGTTGGAGGAGTGAGGAGCAGGGCTCCTCCAAGGACAGTATTTCTGTTTCAAATGTGCACAAAGCCTGGAGATGGACGTGGTGATAGGCAAATACTTCAGATATATTTAATATCATTAAATCATACTCTGAAAGGCAGTTACTTGGTATATTTTATGTTGTACATGTTTTATCATAATAAAAAGACAATACCTGAGAAAATGGAATGTCATAATCCCTGTAGAAACTAGCTCTTTTCTTATAGGAACTTTCTGTATGTTCAACATCTGAATCCAGGCTGTAGTTAGAACTCTCATCACCAGATGGAGAGTTGTGCTGAAAGGAAACAAAGAAATGTGTTCACTCACAAGAAGAAAACTAGCGCATAATCACATAAGCTTGTTTCCGCCAGTAGTGCCAACCAGTAGGGTACACTATGGCCTTAGACTCTTGGGTGACATTGAGAAATTCTTGCTCTAGGTTGGAGATGACTCAGCCATTAAATACCAGGCTCACAATCAAAAAGAGAGAGTCTTGCTCTAAAGGCCACCACAACTTCTAGGCTGAAGAACTTTTCTCCTTTTGCTCAGGGACTTTGTGGACATATGTTTCTCATCAACCCCATGCCAAGAGGTTAAAACAGAAATCACTTGGCATTTATACATTTACGCCTCTCTGCCTCAGCTTCCCAGAGCTGGTATTACAGGTGCGTGCCACCATGTTCAGTTTAATCTAATATTAAAGGAAATAAAATTGGCTCCTCACCAAAAGGTTTCAGAACATGAGTAGAATATGCATTCATTTGATCTTGCCTAAAGTTGCTGTGGAGTTACTTATTGGCACGAAAATCCTAAACTATTCCAAATTTCCTACATGAAATGAATCCAGTCAACAAAATTGAACAAAAGTAAAATGAAAACCCCAAGTGGTTGATAATAGTTGGCAAAATACGAGAAAAAGTTTGTTTACATTGTAATGTAATTTCAAATAAAAAAAACCAACAAGTATTTTTGTTTTTGTTTTTTGAGACAAGGTCTCACTATGTAATCCTGGCTAGTTTGACACTCTCTGTGTAGACCAGACTATCCTCAAACTCACAGACATCCACCTGCCTCTACCTCAGTAGTACAAGCATTTTTGTCTGGCCAAAATAATTACCTCCTCAACTTAAGTTCTTTAAGCAGTTCTTAGTATTCTTTACAACAAAAACACTGGCTCTGCATTTTTTAATCTGTAAATTTCCATCATAAGTATGGCACAAACTAAGTAAAATTCTATTTAATTGAACTGAACTCTAAGATTTTTATAGAGGCAGGGTCTGTTTTCCTTTGCTTAGTATTCCTTTGCTTCTAAATGTTTGGAGATTGGTTTTCTGTTTTCCGTCTTGATGACAGATGAACAACCTTTTTACAATTATGCTACCAAGTATTTCAAATACATAACCATTGAGGTTAGGGTTTGAAATAAATTATCCATTAGGAGATAAGTTTGCTCAATCAGTCATTACTTGATTGATTGCTGTGTGATATTTTGATCACATTCTGACACTCCCGAGACTGCCAATAAGAATTTGCTTTTAATCAGGGGACAGATCTAGTTTTTAGCTGACCAAAATTAACCAAAGAGGTTTTGGAGGACTGAGGACAGACAGAAAGACAGAAAGTAGTAGGACAGGGGCTTAGAGAAGGTCTCGGCCAGTTTTGGATAAAGGAATGAGGGAGGAAGGGGGAGGTCTCTGGTTGCTTCTCCACCACTTCTCTGATATTCAGGTTCTTACCCTGATATCTCTGATTCCTGAATTTTATTAATAAAGAATAGCCAGATAAGCGCTTAAATTGATCTCTCTGGATTAGGTGAATTATATTAGCCTGTTTATTACTACTGTGTTCTACTTCCTCTTTGTCATTACCAGCTCCTTCTATGACAGTAGTTATTTTCAAGAATATACAATTTAATAATGTATATATTCATTTTGAATTGTGAGTTTTATCATTATAAAAGGCCTTTCTTTGGGAGGGTGGTTTTAAGACACGGTGTCTATATATAGTCTACGCCAAACACAATAGTCTTGCACTGGGGGGAAAGAAGAAGAATCAGGAGTTTAGGGTCATCTTCAGCTACAGAATGAATTCTACAGTTCAGTTACATGAGATATGGTCTCACACAAGCAAGCAAGCAAACAAGAACAAAAAGGAATGGAAAGTTATGTTAACTTACCTTATGTTTCTCATGCTTTCTTTTTTTGGATTTCTTCTTTTCTCTTTCTTTCTTGTGTTTTTTTCTTGATTTTCTGTAGGCTTTCTCATTTTTCTGTTTTTCATTCTCTTTTGCCTCCTGATCTTGTATTTCTTCAAACCCTGCGTCATCTATTTCACCATCTTCTAATTCACCATCTTCTCTGTAGAAAATAATGAAAATTTTACACTTTCAATGTTAATTCTAAAACAAATTAAAAAATATTCTGAAAAGAAAAATATTCCAAGAACTTAAATTTCATTCATACAGATAAAAACTGGAAATTTTTCTCAATAAGGAGCCAGCCAGTAAGTAAACATTTTACTTTTTAAAGAGTATCTTTGGTTTCTGTTACAAATTCTTCCCTTAAAAAAACTAAACTGTAACAATCACTCTTAGCCACCAAAGTTTGTGAATCTCTACTTTATTTTTTTTAAATCATTTATTTAACTTTTATTTCATGTGCGTTGGTGTGAAGGTGTCAGAGCCCTTGGGACTGGACATAAGGATGCTGGAATTTGAACCCGGATTCTCTGAAAGAGGACCCAGTGCTCTTAACCTCTGAGCCACTCTCCAGCCCCGAATCTCTACCTTAGATTAAGATCACTGGTTCTCCCAAAATGAATGAATGAATACAACGTAATTACAAACTATTACAATTAACAGTGACTAAACTACTTTCAATGAAAACAAATGAATTATGGAAATACTTTAATTACAAGAGAGACTTTTAATTTGTGGCCTGTAGGTAGCTTTAATTAGCTTTAAAATAAAGGCAAACTATGGTATTTTTACCATCAGAGTAAATTTCAGTAAGCAGTTATGTACAGATTTAATTTAAAGATAAAATCTAAGCCACAAAAGATTTACAAATTCCTCAGCTTTCATTTATAAAATACATAAAATTATACACCTAATTCCACTCTCGCATGACTAGTGTCTTTGCTATTATCAAAGCCAAATCCTAGAAACTAACTTTTAATGCTTTCATTTTCAGTTATAGAAGCTAAAGTTTTAATTCTGTTTTAAATTCAAACCAAATGATAAACACCAAATTATGATGTGAGCATCTTAAAGGTAAGTTGGAATTACTAGGAATGTATAATGTAAAATATAAACTGTTCATGTCATCCTCCTGTTAAAAATTTACAATAATAATGCAGTAACTCAAAGTTGCCTCAAGTTTCTTCTAGAAACTTGAAGAGAGGAAGTGGTCTCAAGAGGACTGGGAATTAATTGGTAGTTAAGGAACTGGTTTGTGTAAGTAAAGACTCATTATATTCTTCTTTACATATTCGATGTCTTCTTAATAAACACTCTTCAATGGCTCCGTTCTGGCCCGAGGCTAATATCAGTTGATATTTATTATTCAAAGGCCCTTAATAATTGAGTCCCCACTTGGCCAGCTAATTTCAGTATCTGAAATCTCCAGGACTTAAAATATCATCTAAAATTTCTCATTGACCTACTCATCTCAGTAACAACTCCCTAGTATTTCAATATATTTAGAAAACAAATTGGATGCCATTTCCTCCAAGATGCCTCCTCTTAGTAACTCTAGTTTAGAGGAGATAGTCCAGGTACTGCCCTGCTGGTCCTGTTAGAGCACTCAAACACTGTGTTCTAATCACCTGTTCCCTGCATGGTGAAGGAAAGGTTTGACTGTCTTTCCTCTTGCATCTAGCACAGTATCTACTATTGCTCAATCACTGATCATGTCATACCCATACAGAACAAGTACAGGATACTATCCTAAATGGTCATTGCAATTTTCCCCCAGTTCTATTGAAATGGTGTAGTGTTTGAATGAGAATGCCCACCCGCCAGGCTCATATATTGGAATGCTTGTTCAACAGTTGGTAGAATTGTTTCAGAAAGATTAAGAGGTGTGGCCCTGTTGGAGAAAGTATATCACTGGGGACTTTGAGCTTTAAAGGCCCATGCTATTCCCAGTGAGCTTCTCTGTCTCTTCCTCCCTTTTGACTCCTCCCTTCCTCACTTCCCTCCCTTCTCCCTCTCTCATTCTGCCACATGTGCCACCATAACAGCCACAGACTGAACCATCTGAATCTGTAAGCAAGCCCCAATTAAATGATTTCTTTCATAAGTTACCTTGGTCATGGTGTCTACTCACAGCAATAGAAAAGTAACTAAGATAGTGGTGTATTTTCACTTACATGGACTTAACATGTTCTGTGAACAAGGTTTGCATTCTGCTATCTTGATGATGGTGATGATAACAATGATGATGTATTTACTATTGTTGCTGTTGCTATGTGTGCATGATGCAGAGGGGGAACACTATGCGGAGCATGCATGTAGAGATCATAGGACCACTCTGCAGAGTCAATTCTGTCCTTCCACATTTGAGTGGGCCCCAGCATCACGTTTATGTTCTAAGCTTCACATCAACCACCTCACTGGCCTTGGCCCCATCTGTTCAAATTAATTTTTTTTTTGCATTTGAAAACCAGAGAATTCATTGGCCCAATAAAATTAGTGAATATATTAACTATAAAGCAAGTATTAAAATGTTTTTTAATAACTTTAGTTATAAAAAATAAAAACTGTAAACACGCATATCTCTATCAACTATGTGAACAGGTATATAATATAAATTGATTTATGTAATAGAGAAACTTGCTGATAGAAAACAACAATATGGCTGAATCTTATAGACATAATGATTAATCAAAAAAGTGTGGCACAACACTACTGTATCATTCCACTTCAAGAACAGACAAAATCTGTAGTGACAGAAGCCAGACTAGCTCTTTTGAGGGAGTAGGAAATAACAGAGGGCACTACTTCAGGGTACTGAAATAGTTAGAATACTGACTGTTCTGTGATCACTACATGTAACTATATGTGCACATGTGTATGTGTGTGTAGCTACTACCCCTCGTCAAAGAAACTTCTCTTTACAGCTGATGGAGGCCATCATAGAAACCAAACCTGGACATAATGCAAAGATCATAGGAGCCCTGCCCCAACAGACAATCTACAGATCCTGAATTTATGACTCAGGGAATATGCTGGAAGAGCAGATGGAAAGGGGATGGAAAGACTGTTAAGAGCCAGAAATCTGTATGTGAAAAAGACTCTTCTAGAAATGACTTCATAAACATTTGTGTGTGTCTATGTTTATATACATACATGTTGTGGGATAATCTTTTTTACACTGTAAAGATTTGTCTCTGCCTAAGGTGCCTTCTGATTGGTTTAAAAATGGCCAACAGCTAGGCAGGAGAGAATAGGCAGAGAGGAGCTCTGGGAAGAAGAGAGGCTCATTTGTTATAAGTAAGATGGGAAATTAAGTCTTCTGAAAGAAACTAAATCCTCAATAAAAGACTAGCTAAGCACTCCTAACAGACATTACCAAGATCGCTCATGAATACACGTATTCGCTGACATAAATACCACACAACAGACATTCTACACACATTTGCTGACATAAATATCACACAACAGACATTCTTTAAATGTACTAAGGGACTGCCAGGACGTCTTCACAGTGCACACGCAGAGACAGAGGCTGGATCCTCCCCCAGTGTGAATCTTCTCAAGACTTGGCACTTCTACTTTACCATATTTCCCTTTCATGCTTTCTATTATTCGTGCTGTCATTCCTCCCTACCGAGAATGACAAGGTAGGACACTGCTCTGCGCTGGTCTTTGACCTTCCACGTTTCCACAGACCACATTAAGAAAGTTGAACTGTGGTTCTGCCTCAATCTCAACAGCATTCCCTGTGATTCACTAAAATATAGAGACAGGCAGTGCTGGGAGACGAAGTCAGACAGCTACTTCTCACCCACCTCCCAGTTTTGAGAGAGGTTCCTGTGAAGCAGTTTTTAATTCAACTTCCAAGGTCCAATTAGGTCTAATTTATTACCTTCTCTGCTCATTAAAGTGTAGCTTCAGGTTAAAGAAAATTGCTTAGCACTGTGGTTAAACAGTTCTTCAGCTACAAAATGCCTGCCCTCCCCCCAGTGCTGTTTATCATCAGGCTCCTTCTGTTTCAGGGCTATGGGCAGGTGTGTGTGTGTGTGTGTGTGTGTGTGTGTAAGGGACATGAGCAGATGATACTAAACTGGTCTCCTTGTAATAAACTGATCCTACCGACAGAATCTGGCAGCAGGCTTGGCAGATTTGTTAGGGTTTAAGGGCTTTTCTCAAGCCTACTCTTACCTTTTGTCTCAACCTAGACAAACTCTGGATCAAGCTGCAGGTTATCTCCCTGAATTACACATCTAGACCAGTTACTTGCACTCAAGCAAAACCACTGGCTGGTCATTCTGAGGCCGTGCTACCAGGCCTTCCATTATATCATCCTAGATTTGGACCTTATGGTCTAGATCCTGGATAGTTCACCTTTTAAGTTACTTTAAAAAAACATTTATTTGAGAGAGAACTTCACCATGTAACCTTGGTTGGCATGGAACTCACTCTGTAAAACAGGATGGTATTGACCTAACAGAGATCTGTATGCCTCTGCCTCCCAAATGCTAGGATTAAAGGTGTGTGCAATCATGCCTAACTTTTTTTTTAATTATGTGTGTCTGTATGGGGGTGTAAATGCATATTCTAAGTGCAGGTGCTGTGAATCCAGAAGAGGATGTCTGACCAAACTTGGGTCCTCTACAAGAGCAGTATGTACTCTGAACTAATGAGCCATCTCTCCAGCTCTTACTTTCTTAAAAACAAACAACAACAAAAGCAGTAATGAAAAATAACTGTGCATGTGTGTGTGTGCCAGTGCAAGGAGGTTAGAAGGCACTTTTCAGGAGTTGGTCCATCCCCTCCTTCCACCACATGGGTTGCAAGTATCAAATGTCTTCTCTTTATAAATTACCATTGGTAAACTATGATAAACACCCACAACCTTTCTATCCTTGTCCTTTATCCAACATATTCTTAAGCCTTTTCAGTCATTTAGTTTACAGGAACTCCCTTTACCACCTTTCTTGGTTGTGTTTTTCGAGACAGGGATTCTCTGTGTAGCCCTGGATATCCTGAAACTCATTTTGTACCCCAGGCTGGCCTTGAACTTAGGGATCCACCTGCCTCTGCCTCCTGAGTACTGGTATTAAAGACGTGTGCCACAAACACCTGATTTTTGTTTTTCAATGTATGAATGCTCTATTTGCACATACACCTACATGACAGAAGAGGATAGTTGTGAGCCATCATATAGTTGCTAGGAATTGATCTCAGGACTTTTGGAAGAGCAGACAATATTCTTAACTACGGAGCCCCCCTTTACCACTATTAAAACTATGTCTATGGGTTTTTTAATTTAATTTTTATTTAAGACTTAATTTTATGTGTATAGGTGTTTTGCCTGCATGTATGTATTGTATGTATGTGCACATGTAGGGTCTGGTGTCCATAGAGAGAAGGTGTTTGATCCTGTAGAACTAGAGTTACAGGCAGTTGTGAGCTGTTATATGGCTGCTGCCATCTCTACAGTCCCCTGTGGCAATTTTTACTTTTTATTCCACTTTATTGTTTATTTTATTCCTCAAGCTAATTTCACAATAGATTAAAGCCTAAACCAGTCCAAATAAAGATTATTTTATGAGTACAATATTTATTAGTACAAAAATATGGACTTTATATCTTCATTAATCCTAACATTATCCATAGTCCTATGGCAACCTTAGAAAACTTCACTTAACTCTACATAAAAGTATTTTTATACCACAGATAACTTGAGAATTCCTTTCTTGTGTTACAAATAATAATTTTTACTTGTTCAGTCAGTAGCATACTTACTCAACACCAACATTGCACAATAATTGTTAAACAAAGCTACTATGTAGCAATTCAATAATTGTTCTACACCTATGTGTCCTGACTCCTTTTAAGGTTGTATATCAGATATCCTGCATATCAGATATTTAAATTACAATTCCTAATAGCAAAATTACAGTTATGAAGTAGTAACAAAATAATTTTATGATTGGGGGCCACCAATTAGATCATTTTAAATATTTCCTTCTCAACTCAGAAGACCATGTTTTTCTGGGAGTATCTGAAAGGACATTTATCTTTTTTGGATGGGATCATGTAACTTGAAAAACGTTATAAACTAAAACTATTGACTAAAAATGTAAATAGGAATTGTGTAGCCCTAGAGACACAACAAACCAATCTGAAATAACTGATCGAATACTTACAAAAACAGTGCAGCCCTAGGGCTCTTGCTGCCAGCAAGGGAGAAATGTGCAATGCAGCTAGTACTTTCTGCTGTATAGATTAACAACGCAGGGAAGATTACCAATTAATAGTCAAACCAAAAGAAAAGACAACATGCTTAATTCTGACATCTTAGACAGAAAATCTTCCTTTGATCATCCATCTAAATGCTTTCCAATGTCTCCATGATAGTTGTGGTTATTTTTAATATTTATTTTTATTATCTGTGTGTGTGTGTGTAACTGTGAGAAAGTATGTGTGGGAGGTGCCTGTGGAGATCAGAAGAGGGTGTCAGCCCCCAGATGGGACCCAAACTCTAGTCCTCTGCAAGAGCAGCAAACACTCTTAACTGCTGAGCCCCACTCATGGTGATTATTGTCTCACAGTTTGGCAATACCTGTTCTCCAGAGTCACATATGTTGCTGCAAGCTGTTACTGCATTTGTGGTACAAAAATTTGGTTTGCAGAAGATATAACTCATTAGTTAAGAGTACTAACTGCTTTTCCAGAGGAATAGGGTTCAATTCCCAGCACTCACATAGCTGCTAACAAGCATCTGTAACTCCGGTTCCAAGGTGATCAGGCACCTTCTTTTGGACTCAAAATACTGCACACACATGAAGATAGGGTGTCACTGGCCTAGAACTCACCAAGGAGGTAGGCTGGCTCCCATATACTGTGTTCTTTTATTGTTATTTTGGCTTTTTTTTTTTTTTTTGTTTAAACCTATGCAACCCTTGCTGGCCGGGAATTTGCTATGCTGCTCAGACTAGCCTCAGATAGTAATCCTCTTGCTTCAGCTGAGCGCTGGGTTTACAGTTTTGTGCCACCATACCTATCAGCCTTTAAATTATACTTAAGCTGAAATCTTTATTATAAATAAATAGCTACATTCCTCAAATATTTTTGAAATATGCAGAAACAGAGCAGTATGTGAATAAATCAAAAATTTTAATTACCTTGCTAAGTTCTTTGAAATTTAAGTTTTCTATATATATAAAACATAAAATACAAATACATGTATTTGCATATTTATATTTAACTAGATGCCCAATTAAACTAGGTTTAATTTATTTTCATTCTTCATTTTATCCTTTTCATTTAGACTCGCTGAAAATACAGAAATTCCCAGAAAATATTCATCAAATAATATTACCCATTTTCACACAGCAATTCTCCAGAAATTGTTTGGATGGCTCTAACAATGAACCCAGGTAAACTACCTGTCATATAGTAACATATCCAAATGGCATTAGTCTGTAATCCATCTGATACTAGATAAACTGTAAATTTGAGGTGATGAGACTATAGGATTTGAAGGTGTGATAGGAACGCTTTTTTGTTTATTTATGGAAATGTTCTACTTTATACTTTGGTCTAAATTTTCAACTAAAATGCACTTTTTTTCTAAGTACAGTTTTCTAAGTCAAGTCCTGGATGCCACAGGATCAGAAACTGCCTGATTATTTTACCATTTTAACTTATCAGAATAGTAAAGTAAGACTATACATATGCATGACATTTAGATTTGCTGTAAATATCTGAATATTCCAAATTAAGAATGTGTTTTAGGTACAAGCTGGAATAAAAAAAATCTTATTTGTTGAAATTTTACCAATTAGATGGAGTATAAATGTATATTGATGTGGAAATGTTACAAGTAATATTTATTAAAGCTATTTTTTAAAAAGAAACTAACCACTAAATAATGACTTTGTCACCTCAAAATTCCATAAGGAAACTTCTAAAGTTTTGTTTAATGCAATAGTTTTTTTTTTCTGTATCTGTGGATATATACACAAGAAACAAGTTCTTCCAATTGTCTGCCCCAAGTGAAAGTGACCCTAGTGCATGAATTAAAGCAGTAACTGTGCTAATCTAGCAACGAGCAGTGCTGAAAAATATCATTACTATACTAAAATGAATGAATGAAATTTATGCTCTGGCAATGCTGAACCATGCATGGGCAGCCCGTATATGGTGGGTCTGTTGAACTCGTCCATATTGGGTTTCATGGTCTAATGTAGTGGGAGCGGCGGGCTGCGTTCCTGGCGCTTGGCCGCCCGCACGGCTAGCTTTACCCAAAATAATTACACAAAAACTGTATTCTTTTAAACACTGCCTGGCCCATTAGTTCCAGCCTCTTATTGGCTAATTCTCACATCTTGCTTTAACCCGTATTTAATAATCTGTGTAGCACCACGAGGTGTGGTTTACCAGGAAAGATCTTAACCTGCATCTGTGTCAGGTGGGAGAATCATGGCAACTGACTGACTCAGCTTCTTTCTCCCAGGATTCTGTTCTATTTTCTCTGCCTACCTAATTTTCTGTCCTATCAAAGGCCAAGTAGTTTCTTTATTAATTAACCAATGAAAGCAACAGATAGACAAATGACCCACCTCCATCAGTCTAAGTTGATGAGGACGACTAACCAGATCTCTTCCTCAAGAGGCCACCAGATCTCACTCATTACAGATGGATGTGAGCCACCATGTGGCTGCTGAGAATTGAACTCAGGACCTTTGGAAGAGCAGGCAGTGCTCTTAATCATTGAGTTACCTTTTACTTTGAAATGAGACCACTAAAATTTGTAACAAAGACTGCAAGTATAACTATTCCCACTTTTTCACATTTGCTGAAGGTTTGTTTATATGATGATGATGACACTGACTTTGGCTCCTACTGTGACTGGCTATTGTTTTTCACACTCGGCCATTTGACATTCAGAAAAAAATAAAGAAGCTTTTGATACAATATATGTACAACTAAACCATGAAGGTGCTTCTTATGACAATGGATTATTCATTTGCATTGATTTGCGTATTCAAAATAAAAATTTAAAATAGAATTATATATTTCAAGGATAATCTAGAACTCAATCCCCACACAAGTACAAGTGTTCCAAGACATTTGTCAACTGTATGTAGAGATTAAAAACTTAAGCAAAAGGAGAACTAGGGATTTGTGTGAATCAAATAAATTTCCTTATGAAACTGAAATGTGTATGTAATAGAATTTATATTTTCTATAGCTAAAATGCAGCTTTAAAATATAATATAAAGATAATTAGTCAAAGTAACTGGAAGTTTTGATATTTTAAAGATTTAGAAGAAGTTATATTTTAAGATTTAGATAAAGGTATGATGAAGGATTAATTTATAAACAACTAAAACAGAATTATCTGTAATTCAGTAATTTCCATACATGATACCAGATTAATCATAATTTTAAAGCAATGGAAAAGGTAGTAACACAGAGTGCCACAGATAGGTATGACTTCTCACTCAGCCATCCAGAGTCTGCCCCTAAACTATGAAACAGAGAGAAATAGGAATTATAAACTGTGGTGCATAAAAAGTTTTGTGGACCATTAGAATTTAAAATTTAAGTTGTTTTGTGTCAACTTTGTGAGAAGAAAAAAGCTGTGCTCTAGTTTTATGTTATACTTTTAATGATAATTAACTAAAGATTCCTTAAAAGCTACTTGAGATTGGCTTTAGTCATTTTCTCATTCAAAAATATGTGTATGGTGAATGAAAGTTTAAGGCCCTATCAATATCTGAAGTATTAATGTAAAGCAAGAAAATTAAAAACAAAGCACACACAAAATCAGTTATGGTAGAAAAAGCCTACTTTGCTAAGAGTAAATAACCTGTTAGAACTGTCTTTGTTAAAGCCATGGAATTACTATAATCTTGGTTGGTATGTGTTCCCACCAGTCAAGTAATACTTCCCAGTGGTGCTGGAGAGATGGCTCAGTGGTTAAGAGCACTGACTGCTCTTCCAGAGGTCCTGAGTTCAATTCCCAGCAACCACATGATGGCTTAGAACCATCTTTTATGAGATCCGGTGCCCGCTTCTGGCATGCAGTCATATATATATGCAGAAAGAACATTGTATATGGAATAAATAAATAAATCTTTAAAAAAAAAAAGGGGGGGCTGGAGAGATGGCTCAGTGGTTAAGAGTACTGACTGCTCTTCCAGGGGACCCGGGTTCAATTCCCAGCACCCACATGGCAGCTCACAACTGTCTGAAGATCCAGTTGCAGGGGATCTGACACCTTCACACCAATGCACATAAAATAAAATTAAATAAACCATAAAAAATAAAAAAATACTTCCCAGAACCCAACCCCCCCCCATGTACCTATGTGTGTAAGTGTGTATGTGTGTTTAGAATAACAATGTTCTAAGAAAAGAAAAGAAAAAGAAAGAAGAACCAACCATAAAACCAAAAGATTAAACCACACCAGATTAAGAAAGACCAAGTGGGGGGAAAAAATAAATTTAACATACTGGTACACAATGCAAAGAACTGTTCTTACCAGAAAGAGGGGTTGTGAACAATGGAAGAGAAAGTCAGTGTCATATGTCCAGGAGGAAAGATATCCTTTAACAGATTTATGATGGAGATGTGAATGTCACCTCACTGCAGCTTAATGCCATTAAACTATCAGCCATTTCCAACTAACCCCCTTGTCCTAATACCACACTCTTGTTCACTGGGCAACTCTTGACATCGAATTTTCTGCATAGCATTCTATATGGAGAACACATTCTCTGATGCAAATATCCAGTCTTCATTTCATAGGGATAAACTGAAACTCTTATGTATATACATTCTCTTGACATGGGGATAAAAGTTTACTTAGATAAAAACTGATTTACTTAGTGCCTTTGGGAGCTTTTAAATCTTCATATTTGCTTTCTCACCTTTAAAAGAAAAGACCAATAATAAGCCCTTCTACCTGGATTGCTGGGAGGACCCAGTGATTCATGTGGAGCTATTAAGATACTAGCTTTCACAGAGGAAGTGATCAATGTTACTAGTTTTGAGCATGAGTTGGCATGTCTGAATCTAAAGAGCTTTGAGTCCGCTTCTGAACCTGAAAACCTGATAATGCAGGGTCACTCTAAAAGATGATTCTGGAAAAATCACAAAGCAATGTCCTGGCAGCCCCGGTGTGAAGACTTAATCATGTGAATTCAAGGTCAACCATCCCTGTCAGACAAGCATCCCATCTGTCCAGGAGGAAACCTTGGTTTAATACTTAGTAAAGGGTTACAAACTCCAGTAGTCAGTCCACATCTGGAGTAAGGAGGCAGAGGTAGGCTGATCTCTATGAGTTTGAGGACAGCCTGGTCCTACATAGTGAGTTCTGGTCAGACAGTGCTATATAGTGAAATTTGTCCCAAACAACAACAACAACAACAAAAAACCCAAACAAATAATAAATAAAGCAGAAAACAAACTCCAGTTGTGAGGGAAGATGCTAACCAGATCACCTATACAAATGAGGCACACCTTGGATGGTGAGTATGCAGATGCAGAAGTAATAACAGACTGTACAGGGTATAAAACATTAAATCAAATCTTTTTTTTTTTTTTTTTTTTTAATTTTTCGAGACAGGGTTTCTCCGTAGCTTTTGGTTCCTGTCCTGGAACTAGCTCTTGTAGACCAGGCTGGCCTCGAACTCAGAGATCTGCCTGTCTCTGCCTCCCGAATGCTGGGATTAAAGGCGTGTGCCACCACCGCCCGGCCTTAAATCAAATCTTAAATACATCCAAGGAAGCCTATTTTGAAACAAGCTGGGTTTAACAACCTGGCATGTGAAAGGCTGTTTGTTGGTTCACTTTCCAATATAGGCAAGAAAAAAAAAAATCCATCTAATCAAAAAACAGTGCAAACTTTCAGGCTGAAAGCCACCAGTTTACAGCACTTTTTAACTCAGTACTTAATGTTTTAATCTAGAATTATGTATATTGAAGGACAAAAGAAAACTTTCTGTCCTTCAGTGTTTTAATCTTCACATCCCTGAAAGGTTTTCCTCCTCTGGTTTTTAAAACACTGTGTTCTTTTCTCCGTGGCCTATTAGAGCACATGGGATCACTCAATGGATCTCAATCATTTCAATTAGCATCGCAAACACCAAGATTTAACTAAGAAATAACTCAGGAATCTTGCTTTGTGTCTGCGTCATTACCGATGATCAATGCCTCACTGAACTACTACTAGACGTCTAGCCTAGCTCTGGCTCATTCTTTCTCACACTCGATTTTCAACCCCAGCTATCCAAACACAGCTATCCTCACCTAGTACCTAGACTACTGCAGATAGTGCTTTTCCTCTCTCCAGTGCCTCCCACACTACTCAAGAGTACACTTCAAGTCCTTACAGTGACTTAGGGCTCAGGCAGCACACAAGAATCCTAACTCTACTGCTACGCCTGTCTTCCTTGCTGACTTTTCCCTACAGCATACTGCTTCCACTTCCATGTTTTTCCCTTAATCCTACCAAACTCATTCCTGAGTCATGGCCTTTTTTTTTTTTATCTCCTATTTCCCCTCTGGAATGTTTTTTCCCCCAAATGGCTTGGGTCTGGGCTGCTCTTCTAGCTCACATTTTGAAAAAGTCTACTCTTAGTAAATGGTTACCTAAAAACTCTACTGAAAAATAGAACGTCCCACAGGACTCATCTCACTTTCTACTCTAATATATGTTTCTTATGTTATTTCTCTCCCAAGAAAATGTGTTTCATTGCTGCATACTTCATATCTAGACAATAAGTATTAAATATATACTATTAATGTCTGCCAAAAACGATCAATAGCTTTCTCACTTTTCTTAGCCTGCTTTTTTCAGGTGATTACTGTCATACTTAAAAATGTTGCTGTGATGGGGCTGAAGAGATAGCTCAGAGGTTAAGAGCATTGCCTGCTCTTCCAAAGGTCATGAGTTCAATTCCCAGCAACCACATGGTGGCTTACAACCATCTGTAATGAGGTTCGGTGCCCTCTTCTGGCCTGCAGACACAGACAGAATATTGTATACATAATAAATAAATAATAAAAAAATGTTGCTGTGATTCCCCATATTCCATTCAGGATGGGTTTGGCCCCAAGTGTATTTGAGCCTTTTTCTCACTTTTCAAAATGATTTGACAGTCTACACATTAACACCTTAATCATGTCTGAACCTACTGTTTTACTTCATTTCTCTGTGTTCTATACACATACACCTGTCTGTAATTGGCCAAACTCTGGTGCAGTCTCTTGGTCAAGTTTTCAATCCACTGGGAGACTATAAGTTGTTAGACAATTACCACAATTCTGACAAGCTGGAGTTTTGTTGTTATTGCTTTAGAGGAAGAAAAGCAGAATGGGAGGGAAATAAAAGGTAAAATTCTTCATAAAGAACAAAGAATAACCTCCAACTCAGGAAAATATTCATACCTCCTATTAAGTAAAAAAATAAATGAACGAATGGATAAATAGAATGAACGTTAGGAATCACAAGGTCTTATACTAGGTTCACGTTAAAATCGTTTTCCCTCCAGTGTAGGCCCCGAGTAGCTTTTATCATCAGCATCTCAGAAAACTATGTAATAGTTATTAGGGTTCTGCTTATCTCTTTCTATTCTGCTGGACAAGAGTCTGAGGCAGAGCCGGCATTTAACCTTCAGCAGTTGCTTGTGGGGTTGAGTGTAGCTCAACGGTAGAACTCTTACCTAGCATGCATGAGGCCACAGGTTTGATACCAAGCATCATACAAAGCTGTTTTAATTGGGCTAATATCCAGCTGAAGGCTGAAGTTAGAAGGGTGAAGTTGTGAATGAAAGAACTGAGTGAAAGGGGGAATATACCTTTCTTTAACTTCCTCAATTCCTTCCTCTTTAGCTCTAATTTTTGTTTTGAACTAGGCTCCAGACTTATGCACAGGATCACTAACATTCTACATATCTACAAGTTTATAAGTATTATTATATTAACAAATCGTTATAAACATATATTTTTTGCCTTAGGCATGAAAATGTTAGAGTAAAGTACACCAACTGGATAGTTTTATTTGTTTCAGGGGTCGTTTGTTGTTTTGAGACGGAGCCTCACTCTACAGCTCAGAGTGGTATTAAATTCATGCCAGTGTTCCTGCTTCAGTGTCCAGAGTGCTGGAATTATAGGTGTGCACAACAACACCTGACTCCCAAAAGGATATTCTCAAAAGGTTATTTTCAAATATATATATTTTTCAAGATATAGCAAACAAATTTACACAAAACACTTACCATATAAAACATGTACAAAAATAATTATAAAGCAGAAAGTTAAACATTTTATAAATTTCACTTGTATTTAGAATTTCATTGTCCTAAAAATTATTTTTTAATTTATATAAAGCAGTTAGAAATGAGATCTATTTTCCTGAATGTATATTTTAGTTTTCAAAAGTGATAGAAAACTAAAAAGTTTTCAAAAGTGAGAGTACCTAGTTCTATGCCAAATCTTACATATTCTCCACATAATTCATATAAGCTTGTATTACAGTATAAAATGGCTAGAATATAGAAGCAGAGAATAGTTGAGGAATCCATAGATTATTTTCTCCCAAGTTTCTTTAGAATTAACTAGAAACCTATAAAAATGCAGATAACAAACCTATCTAGAGATGTCTATACAAGTTGCTCTGAGCAATATACAAATCTTCATTTGTATCAAAGCAGGTCTGATTGGATAAGACTGAGAGTCATTTACTTAATGGTTTGTTATTCTGTCTTTTTTTTTTTCCTCGAAGTTGAGGAACAAACCCAGGGCCCCTGTGCTTACTAGGCAAGTGTTCTACCACTGAGCTAAATTCCCAACCCCTAACGGTTTGTTATTACATGGGGAACTTCTAAACCTGAACTTGGGCCAGGTAGCATCAGTGGAAACACTGCAGTAAGCTCTCGAAGGCAGACAGGAAAAGCTGCTTTGGAAAAATTTAAAATTTTCTGAGAGGATTCGGTTATCCACTTAGAAATTCAGTTAAGTTCACAAAGCTAAATAGTTGCAGGGCCATTTCTATAGCTCCCCCATTCTGTTGGTTTTCTTCCTTCTTTCCTTTAGCCCAGGCTGACCTCAAATGGCAATCCTCCTTGGTGTCCAGAGTGTTAAGAGTTACAAGCACAGCCCACAACATCCTGATAGTGCAGTCTCTTGATGTAGTTCTTTTCACGGAAGTGTTTTTTGTTTGTTTGCTTGCTTCTAAAAAGGATCTGGTTCATAGCACCACTTAACACTGGGCAAGTTTAAACTGAGCTAACTGGAAATACTTTTAGGTCCTAATTTAAAACAAAGCCCTTAATCTATATCCTTCAAATTAAAATTTCATTTTAACTTCTAAGTCAGTATTTTAAAACTTCAAATTCCACTTTAAAACAAATAGAAGTCAAACAAACAAGGTCCTGCGGTTTACGGCAGACTGACATGACCAGACCTTCTTCAGGATCACAGTGTCAGGATAACAGGTGTGCACTCCTACACGGGGTCCCAAAGGCTTTTAAAAGTCTGACAGGAGGCTGGGCAATGGTGGCACACGCCTTTAATCCCAGCACTCGGGAGGCAGAGGCAGGCGGATCTCTGTGAGTTCGAGACCAGCCTGGTCTACAGAGCTAGTTCCAGGACAGGCTCCAAAGCCACAGAGAAAGCCTGTCTCGAAAAACCAAAAAAAAAAAAAAAAAAAAAAAAGTCTGACAGGAACCAGGCATGGTAGTGCACACCTTTAATCCAGCTCTCTGGTGGCACAGACAGGCATTTGAGTGATCTATTTGAGTTCTTGGACAACCTGATCTACATATCAAGTTCCAGGCTGGCTAAGACTAGTGAGACAGTGTCTTAAAAAATAAATAAATCCTCATTCTTTAGTAAGCATTATTACTTTGATTTCTAAATTTGGTGACCTTTTATTATATAAAATATGTAATTCTACATATTCAAATTACTCTCTCCACTAACAAGTGGTAACAAATTTCCTTTCATATCAATGAATTTGATATGAAATTAACAAAACCCTATCATTGGCCTATCAATAGACTTTTCAACACTATTAGTTAATTCTAGGAACTTCCTTTTAAACTTTTTAAAAAGGTGATATTGGACTATGGATGTAGCTAAGTGTTAAAGAGTATTTGTCTAGGGACCGGTGAGATTGTTCAGTGGTTAAGAGCACTGACTGTTCTTCCAGAAGCCCGGGGTTCAATTCCCAGCACCCACATGACCGCTCACAGCTGTCTGTAACTCCAGTGCGCATTAAATAAGGTTTAAAAAAAAAGTATTTGCCTATCAGAGTCCATTTGCCATCACCCAAAAACAGAGGCATTAATTAAAAAACTTATGAAAAATGTGATAAATACAAGTTTCTGCACTTAAAATTTTACAAGTGCATTTTACAATCTAAAAATTGATGCATTTTTTTCTGATTTATGTCTTTCTGGAAAATATTTATTACATTATTCAAGTTGTTAAGACTCTTTAAAAATCTCTTTGAAGGTCATAAATTTTGATAATCCAAATTTCAATGATATTTTTGGTTTTGCTTCTGGATTTAGAAAAGTGTGTGTTATACTTTATCAAACGCTGATCATACACTCACAATTCTTAAGTCTGATGGGTTACACTGGAACCCAATTTATACTTCTATTTCTATATACAAAAAAAAGCAATGTGAGGATGTAGTTTCGAGTTTATATTCTAAGTAGGAATCGGATGCATAAGATTTTGCGCCCAAAATTAATAAGTCCTCTTCTGTCCCCTTTAAATGTGATTTGGCTATGAATGTAACTTTGAAATCTAACTAAAAGTTAGGTATGCTAGAGTATACTCTGTAACCATTGAAAGGCACCAAGAACGTGCCTCTTGGAGTGGAGCAAAATTTATAAAAGTAGAAAGTCAGAATTCAGCTACAAGATCAAAATGGTATTTAACACCTAGGAAGTAGGTTAAGCTAAAATCTGTAGTCTCTGCCATTCACATTCCTGGGGCGGGGTGAACGACTGCAGCACACGGCCAGGGGGTGGGGGATGGGAAGGGAAGAGGCTTTTTTTTTTTTTTTTTTTCCTTTTCTCTTTCTCTTTCCTCCTAAAAATTAACCACGTTTATTTTCAGAGGTGGACTCGGGTAGGAGGCAAACATCCAAAAGGCCTACTCCTGAGCCTTGGGGGCCGGTCCCCACGGGGCTGCCGACGCCGGTTTCCTGGCCCGGCGGGCAGACGCCACCAGCCGCCCGCGCGGCGGCGGCGGCGCCGACGACGGAGCCGAGCCGGGCCGGGCCGGGGGCGGGGGGCTCGCACGTGCCCGGCGGGGGCGGGGCGGCGAGCGGCGACCCCGGCTCCGGGGAGGCGGGCGCGGCCGGGTCGGCCTCCCCCGCGCGCGCGGCCGGCAGCCAGCTGCGGGTGGACGAAGGTGCGCGTCACGGAACCGCTGGAGCCACACAGAGACGTCTAAGTCATGCAGGAGGCGCCCGGCCCCGGCCCGCTCCCGCCGCCCCGACCCCTCCTCTCTCATCCGACAGAAAGACAGACAAGAAGGGTTGCCGACCTGTCGTGCCCTGCATGTTCAGAGTCTGTCATGTTTGGTCAAGAACGGGGCGGGGCTGGAGGGCAGGTCTGGAGGCCGGCGGCGGCGGGGCGCGGGGAGGACCCCTGCGCCGCCTGCGGGCACCTGCTCCCGGCCGCCGCCGACGGGTGACGAAGTGGTAAAAACTCACGGTTACTAGTGAGCGACACAGACACAGACTTTCCAGTCTATTAACAACCACGCCAGAGAGATGGGGCTCTAACTGCAAAGACTGGGGCAACGGCCCCGCGCTGCCGGCGCTGCCGCTCTAGTCTGTATTCGCCGCCGGAGGCTGAGGCGTGGGAGCCGGCGGGTGGCGCGCAGCGACGCGGGGATTTGGACAGTAGCCGTAACGGTGATTTCTCCTCACCAACATGGCGGCACCCGAGACGGGCAGGCTCAGAAAATGGCGCCGGCCGCAACACCTTGCCCGGGACTAACGGGCATGTGAGATTCCTCCGCCAGCCGCAGCCTGCCGGGGCTGAGCGCATTGGCCATTGGTGAAAACTGCCTGTCAATCACTTCGAGGGGCGGGCTTTTAAGATTCTCGCTGCGGCGGCGGAGGCAGCAATCCGATAGCTAAGCAGGGAGGCTAGGTCTGCGGGCGGGTGGCGCCTAGAGTCACTTTGGGAGGGGGCAGGCTACCCCGCGGTGCTTGCTGTGTCCTCCAGGTCCTCTGTGCCCCGTTTCTCGGTGTTCCTGCGAGACTCGCCATCCAAGGGCTTCAGGATGCCGGACGCGTCACACAATCCCCTCCCCGCACTTCATCAAACCGTTAGCTGCGGGAGATTAAAAGGAACTGTCAGTGATCTTTGTGGGAAAAAAACTCTTGTTGCTAAAATAACTTAGAATCATTCTTAGTTGTTGCTGTTATCCATCTCCGTAATGTTTAGTGCGCATTTGTAAGGAAGATTAGTTAGCATGCAGCTCTTCCTGATTAAATTCCCTTAGTCATTACTTGACAGAATTATAATAGCTGTTGAGGTCATTCAAACGTGATCTTATGTCTTGATATTAACGTTTTATTCGTGGAATGCATGCGAGTATTTCATGAAAAAAGAACAAGACGGTGCATTTTTTCATATATCCGTGACCTTGAGAAACAATCCTGAAATGATAGTGTGTGCAAGATAATTGCTTTTTATTAAAATGAGCTTAAATGGGCTCTGCCCTTTGTCATGTCCCTGTTACTCTGCGCTGGTCTTGTCTCCTTGGCTGGTGGGTAGCCCCTTGGAGCACAAGTGTTGTTGCTTGTGGTAGTGGTCATTTCTTTTTAGCCATAGAACACAAGATCGTTTATCCCCTACCCAATCTAAGAAACTGTCCCTCTTTCTAGACACATTTTTACTTGACCCTGTGTGTCTGGGATGCCTGAGTGGGTATACATCATCACACCAGCGAAAGGCTTTCCTTTTTACCTGATGGTTCCTGGGCCTGATGAGCCCTACATGGACAAATGATAGCCTCAAGGTGAAGCTGTGGAAAACTCTCCTACCTTTTAATAGATACCTTCCTGCTTTGGGATTCATCAAGAGCCAGTGCCTAGGGATGATTCTCCTCCAACCCCTCTCCCTCCATATTTGTGAAGGAGAAGTTTTTGCTTGCTACAGCTGATATGTTGGTATTTGTTTAATGTCTAGAACTGTTTGATACGTTTCAGGCTTTTCAAAAAAGACTCCCCCCCCCCCCCCCACACACACACACTTCCTCAATCTTTCTCTTCTCAGCCTGTGTCTTCTCAGCCAGTGTTGTTTGCTGTCAGGGGCAAATACTACTGACATCTAGTGGTAGCAACAGCTTACTCTCCTTCAATGCGCAACTGTCCTCCAAAGCAAAGAATTGTCCAACCCCAAAGGACAGTTGCTCGCGCTGAGGCTGAAAGACTGCTATAAAATCTGCAGCTTTGAGAAGGAAAGTAAACTGTCTCCGGGGGCATCACGAGGTGCCATGCAGAGCACGCCCCCCCCCCCGTTTGTACCCTAAATTCCCAGGACGGTGAGAAACGCAACAGCCGTGGGTGATTCCATACACCCTCATGAAGGTGGACCTAGCAAACTCTGGGACAAAGTCTTCCAGAGGTCGTTGCGCCGTCTCATCATTCCAGATACTTCCTTTTCTCTCATTTTGTAAAATGTCTTAAAACTTGCCCTTCCGACCATTTTGAAGCACATAAGGCAGAGCTACTGGTTACACGCAGACTACTGGGCACCAATCACTATAACCTGTGTCCAGACTTTTCTATCACCTCAAACAAACTGTAATACCCTTCAGCCTCTGGTATCCTCAGTTTTACTATGAAGTAGAACATTCTATAAATTCTCCATAAATTATAATATTCTAGATATTTGTCTCCTTGAGTTTAATTTCATTTACTATTCTGACTTATTTGGATGTGTGTGAAGGTTTGAGACACGGTCTCCTATAGATCAGGCTCAAATCAGGCCTCAAACTTTTCTAGGTAGTCAAGTGACCTAAAGTGCTTTTTTTTATTTTATGTGTGTGGATTTTTGCTTGGATGTATGTGTGTGCACTACACACACACCCGGTACCCTTAGAAGTCAGAAAAGGGCATCAGATCCTTTGGAACTCAGAGTTCAGAAACTTGTAAGCCACCTTGTGGGTGCTGAAAATTGAATCTAGGTCTTTTGGGCCTAGGCCTAGGTCTATCTGCTGGTCAGTGTTCTTAACCACTGAGCCATATGGGATCAACCTAGTGCAAACATATGTAACCTCTTATAATATTTGAGAACACTAATAACTTTCATTTGCATTTTAATTTTTTATGGCCGCCATTTGATTTTTTATGTGTCTAATTATCTTTTGCTCTAATTTTTTTAAAGTTTTTTGAGGCAACTCACCAAGACCAGGGCATTTCATTTTTTTTTTAAAGATTTATTTATTTATTATGTATACAGTGTTCTGTCTGTCTGTATGCCTGCAGGCCAGAAGAGGGCGCCAGATCTCATTACAGATGGCTGTGAACCACTATGTGGTTGCTGGGAATTGAACTCAGGACCTCTGGAAGAGCAGGCAGTGCTCTTAACCACTGAGCCATCTCTCCAGCCCCAACATTTCATTTTTTAAAATCACATTTCTTTTTTCTATCTTTTTTTTTTTTTGGCAAGTGTGTGGTGGTCAGATGTGGATTGCGTTTGGGTGGGCTACTCAGTCTAGGGGTTAGTAACCCACCCGCAATCAAGTTACTCCAGGGTCTCAGAGGGGCGCTACCTGGAAGGGAATGAGCTAAGACAGAAGAAGGATGCCAAGCAGTTTTGTCAAAGCCTCCGTTTATTAGGGACGGGTTACAGTTTATATATGGTAAGGAATGGGGGGCAGGGTAACTGGATTCTTGCCGCGTGTTCCAGGTCACGTAGGCCAGGAGGTAGGCTAGGAAGTCAAGTGGCCACACCTGGTTTCCTGGATAGCTGGAATGTGAGGCGGGTTCCGCTAAGAGATTGCTGCTAATTGGGTGAGGGGCATTCTGCAGACTCCCCAGGGTGATGGTTCCTGTAATGATTGTTAGTGGGGAAATGGCTCCTGACAAACTTTTTGGGAGTTGGTTCTCTCTTTCAATCTTGTGGGTTCCAGAGAAAAAACTCAGGTCATCAGGTAAGCTTGGCAGCAAGTGCTTTCACCCACTGAGCCCCTTACCAGACCAAATTCTGAAATATATATGTGCGTGTGTGTGTATGAAAAGGTCTATATTAAATAATGATTGTATGAGCTAATATTTTCCTCTAAAGAAGGGATTGCCGGGCGATGGTGGCACATGCCTTTAATCCCAGCACTCGGGAGGCAGAGGCAGGTGGATCTCGGTGAGTTCGAGACCAGCCTAGTTCCAGGACAGGCTCCAAAGCCACAGAGAAACCCTGTCTCGAAAAACCAAATAAATAAATAAATAAATAAATAAATAAATAAATAAATAAATAAATAAATAAATAAATAAAGGGATATGATTAGTTTTAGTTTTTACCTCCTTAATTTTCTCTCATAATTTTTAGTAACCAAATGCAAAAAAAGGTGACTGTCCATATAACTGGGGAGGTAGAGTTGTCCTCTGCAAGGTCTGGCTTAATTTTCTTCATTTGTCTGTGGAGTGGACCACGATTCATGCTAGGAATCAAACAGTCCCTTCAGTTTACACCAGAGTCAGGTTTTCTTTTCTTGGTTTTTGTTTTCTAAGACAGGGTTTCTCTGTAGGCTTGGAGCCTTCCTGGAACTCACTCTATTTACCAGACTGGCAGCAAAACTCACAGAGATCTGCCTGTCTCTGCCTCCCGAGTGCTGGGATCGCGGTGTGCCACCGCAGTCTGTCCAGAGTCAGGTTTTCTGTCCTGACCCAGAACAGAGTTTGAGTTTTGCTTTCTTCTATTTACTTCCATTAAACAATTTCCTGTTTTCCAGACATGATCTATTTTTCTGCCTTTAGAGTTCTCCTTAGGACACACATTTAACTCCAGTTTTATTCCTTCCTCTGGAAATTATCTCCAGACTGAGCTCACTCCTTTCAAGCTTTCCCAACCAGCTGTTTCCCCCTCCCTCTTCCGAATAGTCTGAACACTCATTACTTTTTTAATGAACTTGCCTGATTCAAATATGTTTATGTGTTTACTGTTGTAAAGAGATCGTGTGAGTTCCTTTTCGTGCACTGTTTATACACCTGTCAGATGTGCATTCAAAAAGTACCTACAAATAACAGTGTGATTGCAGCCAGTGGGTTTTCACCACCTGAGAGAAAATAAAGAGCTGCAGAGACAGCTCAGCAGTTGGGAGAACATCCTGCTCTTGCAGAGGACCTGCATTGGGGTCCTAGCATTCCCATCAGGTGGGTCACAGTAATTCCATAATCACTGGCCCTCGCAGGCACCTGCATTCTTGTACACACGCACACACACTCGTACACATAAAAATAATACATCTTGTAAAAAAGAATCCTAAAGATTATTATTGTTGTTGTTATTATTATTATTTTGGCTGTCCTCGCTGTCCTGGCATTAGCTCTTATAGACCAGGCCGGCCTCAAACTCACAGAGATCCGCCTGCCTCTGCCTCCCGAGTGCCGGGATCATCGCCCGGCAAGATTCTTTTTTTGATTTTTCGAGACAGGGTTTCTCTGTGGCTTTGGAGCCTGTCTTGGAACTAGCTCTGTAGACCATGCTGGCCTCGAACTCATAGAGATCCGCTTGCCTCTGCCTCCCGAGTGCTGGGATTAAAGGCGTGCGCCAACACCGCCCGGCTAAGATTGTTATTTTTTTAAACGCTACTAGACTGCTGCACACTGCCAGGCCAGCATAGAGAGCTGCGCGTGCGCCAGTGCAGGCACTGAAAGCGTCCTAGTGAGGATCACGCCTGCGTAGTACGGGTGGTCGCTGGTGCCACGGACCGACAGAAGGCGCGCCCAAGTGGCACGTGCGCGTGCGCGGGGCGGAGCCTGGGGCCAGAGCGAGGCTCTAGGTTCCTGTGTCCCGGCTCAGTAACTGTTCGGCGTGGAGAGGGACGGTTCCCTTCTGAGTTATGGATTTTGAAAATCTTTTCTCAAAACCCCCCAATCCGGCCCTTGGCAAAAAAACGGCCGCCGACTCTGAAGAAAGGTGATCCACATGTTTCGTCGTTTGCAGGGGCAGCACCGGGGTTCCGCCCCTGAGCCTGGGCTAGCGCGTGAGCCGAGGCCGGAGCGGAGAGGTCGCGGGGGAAGTGGGGTGGCTGGCAGAGTGGGGACCTGGGGCGAGGGCAATGGCCGGGCGGCGGGAGGAGGCTCCGATCTCTGCTGGTCTGCCCCCAGGGCCGGGCTGTTCCCCGTGCACGTGCGCTTAACCTGTTTCCTGTCACTCCCTCAGCTCAGAGGTGGCTTTGCCCCGACTCCTGGTTCTTGAGAGTTTGAATGGTACCGAAGCACTGCCCTGCCAGGGACCCTGAGCCAAAAATCCCAGAATAAAGCAGCAAGCACCATTTTGGCTTAGTATTTCTGTTAAATTGGAAAAGCATGTCGTTAATCTCGTACCTAGTGCAGAGAGTGCAGAGTTTCTGTACAGGTACCTGTTCACTTTTAGTCTTTTGAATTGAAAGTGCCCCCACGCCCCATCTCGCCAAAAACCCTTGTCTTCTATGTTCCCATCTTACCTCAGTGGGAACCTTGACACACATCCTTCACGAGGTTTTTCGCCATCCTAATTACAGATAGGTTTCCAGCGCTGGGCCGGACCTGGTGGCACAACTTTAATCCCAGCTCTTGAGGAGCCGAAGCTGGAAGATTTAGCGAGTCTGAGAACAGTCTGGGCTACATAGTGAAATCCTGTTTTAAGGGGGAAAAGAATATATGTGTTCACAGCAATGTCTCAAAATACGTTAGTGGAAACCATGACCCTAATTGGGCTCGCATTCAGGGTTTCATGTGTGCATCGTGTGAAATTTAGCCCCCACATCAGCCTTAAGGAGAAAGTGATGTTCTTATTTTACAGATGAGAATATTGAGGCATAGGGAGCTTATGTCACCTGCCAAGACGACACTGGGGGTGGTAGACCTAGGATTAAGGTGCTCTGGTAGTGTGATTTCAGTAATACGATTTCATCACCCAGCTTCTAAAGCAGAATTACTCATGTAAATTAGGTCCTATAGATAGATACTGGGAAGAAATGGACCCAGATTACTTGCAGATAGTAACATTCAAGGACAGAATTTTTTTTTTCATTTTCTTATTGATATTTATTGAGCTCTACATTTTTCTCTGCTTCCCTCCCTGCCTTTCCCTTCGCCCTTTCAATCCTCCCCCAAGGTCCACATGCTCCCAATTTACTCAGGAGATCTTGCCGCCTTTTTCAACTTTCTTCTTTCCATGTAGATTAGATCTATGTAAGTCTCTATTAGTGTCCTCATTGTTGTCTAAATTTTCTGGGATTGTGGATTGTAGGATGGCTTTCTTTGCTTTATGTTTAAAAACCACCTATGAGTGAGTACATGTGATAATTGTCTTTCTGTGTCTGGGTTACCTCACTTAAAATAATGTTTTCTAGCTCCATCCATTTTCCTGCAAAATTCAAGCTGTCATTATTTTTTTTTCTGCTGTGTAGTACTCCATTGTGTAAGTGTACCACATTTTCCTTATCCATTCTTTGGTCGAGGGGCATTTAGGTTGTTTCTAGAATTTGGCTATGATAAACAATGCTGCTATGAACATGTTGAGCACATGTCCTTGTGGCACGATTGAGCATCCTTTGGGTATATACCCAAAAGTAGTATTACTGGGTCTTGAGGAAGGTTGTTTCCTAATTTTCTGAGAAATGGCCACATTGACATCCAAAGGGGTTGTACCAGCTTGCATTCCCACCAGCAATGCAGAATTGTCCCTTTACTCCACAACCTCTCCAGCATAAGTTGTCATCAATGTTTTTTGATCTTGGCCATTCTTACAGGTGTAAGATGGAATCTCAGAGTTGTTTTGATTTGCATTTCTCTGATGACTAAGGATGTTGAACATTTCCTTAAGTGTCTTTCAGCCAGTTTAGATTCCTCTGTTGAGAGTTCTCTGTTGAGGTCTTTACTCCAAATTTTTTCATTGTATTATGTGTTCTTTTGGTGTCCAATTTCTTGAGTTCTTTGTATATTTTGGAGATCAGACCTCTGTCTGATGTGGGGTTAGTGAAGATCTTTTCCCATTCTGTAACAGGCTGTCGTTTTGTCTTGTTGACCGTGTCCTTTGCTTTACAGAAGCTTTTCAGTTTCAGGAGGTCCCATTTATTAATTGTTTCTCTCAGTGTCTGTGCTGCTGGGGTTATATTTAGGAAGTGGTTCCCTGTGCCAATGCGTTCAAGTGTACTTCCCACTTTCTCTTCTATAAGGTTCAGTGTGGTTGGCTTTATGTTGAGGTCTTTGATCCATTTGGACTTGAGTTTTGTGGATGGTGATAGATATGGATCTATTTTAATTCTTGTACATGTTGATATCCAGTTATGCCAGCACCATTTGTTAAATATGCTTTCTTTTTTCCATTTGATATTTTTTGCTTCCTTGTCAAAAATCAGGTGTTCAAAGATGTGTGGATTGATATCCGGGTCTTCTGTTCAGTTCCATTGGTCCTCCTCTCTGTTCTTATGCCAATACCATGGTGTTTTCAGTACTGTAGCTCTGTAGTAGAGTTTGAAGTCAGGGAGTGTGATGCCTCCAGAAGTTCTTTTATTGTACAGGATTGTTTTGGCTACCCTGGGTCTTTTGCTTTTTCACATAAAGTTGAGTACCATTCTTTCAAGGTCTTTGAAGAATTTTGCTGGGATTTTGATGGGCATTGCGTTGAATCTGTAAGGAAAGAAACAAATTGATAGCTTTTACATGTATGAGAATTGAACAAGATTAGAAAAAATAGTCAATAGTTTGAAATTACTTTAGACAAAATACCCGTTTCCTAAAGTTTGGCCGGAATATGTAAGAGGCGCTTGGACTTGCAGAAGACAGTTGGAGAGCGGCATGGAAGTAAGGTACCTAGCTATTCGTAGGCCTCCTGTTACTTTGGCTTTGGGTCCTTTTCAAGATTTTAGATTTCTGTATTTTTCAGTTTATCTTGATTTTTGCCTGTAGATATTTTTGAATGCATTGAAACATGTTTTTTTGTTTATTTTAGTTTATTTTATGTGTATGAATGTTTTGCCTGCATGTATGTTTCTGCACCACATGTGTGCCTTGCCCTTGGAGGTCTGAAGAGACCATTGGAACAGGTGGTATTGATGTTTGTTAACCACCGTGTTGGTCCTTGGAAGAGCAGCCAGTGGACTTAACTACTGAGCCATTTCTAGCCTGCTGTGTGTGTGTGAGAGTGTGAAGTGAGTTAGTCTTCAGGTTTCTGATTCTTTTCCTCATGATGGGAATACTCATTCATTTAAAACAATTTTAATTGCACTCCTGCTACATAAGATACATCATTCTAGGGCATGGTGACAGAGCAATAAATGAATAAAATGCAGAAAAATACTAATGCTCATGAATTATGTATTATCGAGGTGGATGGCAGATATATGGTACCTTAGATGATAAGGAAAGCCTTGGGGTAAATGAAGACTGGGTGAGGAGTTAGGTATTTGGGATAATGAGGATAGTGTGGATAGTATAATGAAGCCAGTTAAGGAAAAGCCTTAATGGAAGTTGGCTGTTTGGTTCTTAAGGGCAGGAGGTTGGAGGCTAGGCTATTAGAATCAGCTGTATACAGATGGTACTAGACTCCAGGAGGATGAAACTGTAGGAAAGAAAGGTGAGGAATGACTTTGGTAAGAGTTGCAAAGATGAGGAGCCAACCGAGAAGAAAAAGTAGCAACTGGGCATGGTGTCACACCTTTAATCCCAGTACTGGGGAGGCAGAAGCAGATGGATTGGGGCCAGCCTGGTCTACATAGTGAGCTTGGTAATTTGAATATAATTTGCCCCCGTAAGATCATAGGGAGTGGCACTATTAGGAGGTATGGCTTTATTGAAGTAGGTAGGACCTTTTTGGAGGAAGTATGTCACTGTGGGGGTAGGCTTTGAGGGCTCCTTTACTTCCTTGCTCCTTATGTCACCTCGTGACATAGTTCACTTTCTGTTGCCTGTGGATCAGGATGTAGAACTCTCAGCTCATCCTCAGCACCGTGTGTGCCTGCATGCCGCCATGTCCTGCCTTGATGATAATGGACTGAACTTCAGAAGTGTAAGCTGCACCAGTTGAATGTTTTATAAGAGTTGTCATGGTCATGGTGTCTCTTCACAGCAATAGATGCCCTAAGATGGAGACCCTATTTAAAAAAAAAAAAAAGTAGCAGCAATAGGGGAACAAACAGGGACAACTCAGTACTGCTAGAGCTTTCGCGCTTCTGGGTGGGTCAACAACTAGGACTGAGAATCGGGGCCCCCTAATGGAGCAGTGAAGTGGAGATTGAGAGGCCGTGGTTTAAGACATTCTCCAGGCTCCGATATTATCCATCCCTTCGTCTCGGGTTCACTTTCAGTTCTGTTAGAGCGGTGCTTCTCAGCCTTCCTGATGCTGCCACCCTTCCTCATGTTGTGGTGACTCCGAATCAGAAAATTACCTTCGTTGATGCTTCATAACTGTAATTTTGCTGCTGGTATGAATCTTAATGTAAATATCTGATATGCAGGATGTCTTATATGCGTACCCTTATCTTATATGTAAAAAGGTTGTTACGCACACACACACCCTGGTTGAGAACTGCTGTGCTAGAGTATGCTCAGTAATTACTCACACAGTGTCTCTGCATGGCGAGTTGCTCATGCCCGAGTTAGAAGAGTTGTTCATCTTCACATTTGGGTGTTAGTCTCCTGACCTCCAGAGGCATCCTGCGTTGTACCTGACGCACCTCTCTCTTTGACATTCCTCTTTGCTAGTTCTTTCTTATCTTTTCTGTTTAGAAAACCCCAAATCTAACTTGAGTGTTTCTTATATATGTGCCTGTATTATTCTCCCAAGCAGATAAAAAGCTCTCAGGAGGCAGGGACAACTTGTCTTTTTCATTGTTGTACCTCGTGGTGTGAGGCCACAGCCTGAATGTGATGAATAATTAACATGCAATGAATGACAGGAATGATGGGTGAATAGTGATTTGTATATATGCTAATTCTTTTTTCCCCCTTTTTTTTTTTTTTTTTTTTTTTTTGAGACAGGGTGTCTCTGTGTAACTGCCCTAGCTGTCCAGGAACTCTCTGTAGACAAGGCTGGCCTCAGACTCACAGAGATCTGCCTGCGTCTGCCTCCTGAGTGCTGGGATTAAAGGACTGCACCACCACCCATACCTGGGCCTACACTGCTATTTTTATTAATGTTATAGAGTATTTGGAGTAGACTTTGAATTTGGAACTTATCTTAAGACCCAAGCCATGAGTTTTAATGCTGTGTGATAAACTCTTTTGTGTTATTTGCTGTTTTGCTGCAGAACTGATGAAGTAGATGGTGCTGAAGTTGAAACACAGACAGAGAAAGTAAAATGGAAAGCAAAGCGAAACAGTGAACAGATTCCCAAGAAAGTAAGGTTCACCTGACTTGTTGGACAGACAGCTCTGGATGGATGTGAGAGCCTGAAGGATCCTGTTTGTCTCATTGTATTTAGCATTTGGGGCCCTGTTAACTTAGGTCAAGGAAACTCAGAATCATCTTTCAGTAACTTTCTTGCCTTTTAGCATGAACTCCTATCATGATCGGATGGGGAATATGTCCGTGTTATAACAAGATTGATTCCCTCATTTCTGAAATGAACTGTAAACTGTTTTTTGAAAAGCTTCTTTCCTATCAAATTTGATGTAAAAATCTACAGGTCTGACTACTTAACCAGCCTTACTAATTACTGACTTAAAATCCAGATTAGTATGTAGCAGGATACAAACACGGCAGCATGAACAACACCAATGCGTTATCCTGTTGAGGGGCTAGAATTGAACCTGGGAGCAAAGGTGTTAGCAGGGTTGTTCTTTCTGGGGTGTGTAAGGAGGTCTGTTCCAGACCCCTCTGGTGTAAGAAGCCTCCTGACCTCCTACAATGGCCTGATTTCCAAATAGGCCCCATTGTGCAAAATTGAAGATCAAGACTTACACATAAGAATTTAGAGTTGGGGGAGACTCAAGTTCAGTCCATCACAAAGCCAATATCTGTTCCTCTCCTGTTGGAGTTTTTTTTATGGGGGAGGCAGTAAATGTTAACACATTACATAAAAATATATTCATATTGACAATGTAAGGCACAAATGGGCTTTATAAAAATACGCAGGAGCGATGCTACAACTGGCACAGCACCTTCATCTCCTGGGGGAGGCTCCGAGTCCCTCCCTCAGAAATACTGACTTCCGTGTGTAGCTGCCATGGATAAAGACCGAGGCCGATGTCCAGAATCTGCAGTTTTACTATCCCACAGGGCAGTGATACAGGCCTCACTCCATGCCCACAGTTCATAGTCTGTGTGCTCCCTCTCTAAGAGAGCAGACAGGCGATAGCACACTGTGTCTTTATTTCTAAATAAGTTAGAGGAAAAGGTGAACACCCAGGTTATCCCCAAGCAGAGTTCGTTCAGCCCAGGCTTTTCAGTCACTAATACAAATATATGTAGGGTTATGGCTAACTTAGTAGGGGTACCCAGGTAAGCACTGCAGGTCTAGAAAAAGTATTGTTGCCTCCCTCCTCCGTGTTAGCTCCTGAAGTGACCAGTTCTAACTTGTGCACAGATCGCTTCCGTGTTTTTCCCGGTTTTACTGCTTATGTAGTCATCCCTGAGCTTACAGTTTAAATTCATAAATGGAGTGTGTGCTTGTTCACCGTTCTCGCAGCACAGCCGTCCGTAGGACAGGCTGTTAGAGGTGCGCTGGTCGTGCTTTCCTTAGTAGTGTGCCGGCATTCTTGTACCTGAGTCATGCGCCTGAACTCTGCACTGTCCTGGGAGAGATGCTGCTGGAGCCTCACGTGTGAGCAGTGTTGCCCTTGGATCGATACTTGCCTGTGTTAGAAAGTGGTTGTTCCAGTTTTTATTCCAACACTACAAATGAGAGAGGCTGGCCCCGCCTGAGAACGCCATGCCATCCAGTCTTGTTCTGTTTGCAGCTGCATTTCCAGTCTCGCCCTGTGTGAGTTTCCTGTGTCCTTGAGCTTGGTCTCTGTCCTCCCTTACCTTCACTATTTGTTGTTGTTTTCTTGACTTAGAGTTCTGTGCACTTTTTGGTCATCCTTGTGCCTTATGTGTTGCAGATTTTTAGTTTTCTTTCTCTCCAGTGATATTTGTTGTAAGTGTCACACCTTTGAGATAGTTGATTTTAAGAGTATGTTCTTGTATACCCAGTCCTTTGTGCACCGATAAGCTTATTTTCTTGAATTATCTTCTAAAGCTTTGTTTCGCCTTTCACAATGAAATTTATAATCACCTTGGGGTGCAGGCAACCCATTTCTTTATTTTGTTATTATTATTCCTAATTGTTTCAGGGCCATTTCGTTATCAGTAAGGGGCTGTCCTGTCCCCGAGGTTTTACATTGCCACTTTTGTTAAAGTCAGGTATTCACGTTCAGTCTTCTCACCTGTCTGTTCTTGTCCTCTGAACTATCTGTTCCTTCCCCACTACTCAAAGAGTTAATTAGTACAGTTTTAAAATGATTTGCTGTTATATAAGCAAGTCTTGGCACCTTTGTGGTTTTTTCTTCTTTGAAGTGTCTTGGCTATCTTTTTGTGCTGTTGTTTGTTTTTCAAGATGTGGTTTCTCTGTGTAGTCTTTAGCTGTCCTTGAATTCACTCTGTAGACCAGGCTGGCCTCAAATTCTGCCATCTAATCTACCTGCCTCTACCTCTCCAGTGGTAGGACTGAAGGTGGCTATTCTTAGCATAGGCCTACCTATATAAATTTAAAATCAGCTTGTTGGGTACCACAGAAAGTCTTGGGTAGGGTTTTCATTGGTAATATGTGAAATTTATGGATTATTTAGAGGGAAATTTGAATCCTTAGAATATTATACAGTCTTGAATTTTTCTAAGCATATTGTGAGTGGAACTGTGTCTGTGTGTGTCTGTGTCTGTGTGTGTGTGTACATGTATGTGACTACATATAGAGGCGAGAGGTTGATATTGGATGCATTTCTCAATTGTTCTCTACTTTACTTTTGAGATGGATCTCTCTCTGAGCCTTGAGTTCATTGATGCAGTTGGGTTGGCTATCCAGTGAACTCCAGAGATCTGTGTCTCCATTCACCTGGCACTCGCTGTATCCTAAGGTTACACATGAGGCCACCAGACCAGCTTTTACGTGGGTGCTAGGGATCTGAACTTGAGTTCTCACGCCTGATAGCAGGAACTTTACTGTCTGTGCCATCTGCCTGGTCTTCCTGTGGTGTTTGTTTGTTTGGTGTGTGTGTATGTGTATGTGTGCGTGCACATGCATGCTAGTGTCCTTCAAGACTGGAAGTATCAGATTCCTCTAGAGCTGGAGTTAACAGGTGTAAGCCGCTGTACATGGTGAGGGAACGAATCGGGTCCTCTGGAAGAGTGCTGTATGCTCCTAACCACTGAGCCATTTCTACAGCCCATTTTTAATTCTGCAAAATTTTCAGGTGTTTAAAAAAAGAGTGTAGAGGGGCTGGAGAGATGGCTCAGAGGTTAAGAGCACTGGCTGTTCTTCCAGAGGTCCTGAGTTCAATTCCCAGCACCCACGTGGTGGTTCACAGCCATCTGTAATGAGATCTGGTGCCCTCTTCTGGCATGCAGATGTACATGCAGGCAGAACACTGTCTATATAATTAAATAAATAAATAAATAATATATTTTTCAAAAAATATAAATAAATAATAGTCATTCAAAAAATGACTACATTTATTAAAAAAAAGTGTAGAAAACACTATATAAAACGCAACACATAAGGCACAAGGATGATTCATGTATCCCTCATACAAATGCAGTAATAGTCAATTAATTGCTAGTCTTATATATGTATATAAAGCTTGCTTTGAATCTTAAGCCAAAAATTTCAATTTTTATTGTGTGATATTTTGATTACATTATGATGCTCCCAAGAAAGTTTGTTTTGAATCAGAGGGCAGAGCTAGATACTGGCTGACCAAAATTAACCATAGAGGTTTTGGAGAATTGCAGACAGATAGACATAGGAAGTAGTAGGGTGGGGCTTAGAGAGGATCTTAACCCTTTTGGATGGAGGAATGAAAGAGATAAGAAGTCACTGGTCACTTCGCTGCTGCTTCTCTGGTCATTCAGGTTCTTATCCCAGTACCTGACTCCCGCGTTTTTATTGATAAAGAATAGATAAATGCATCATCTTTTCGTCTTTAGTTTAAGCACCTGGGAACCTCTACAGCATCACCAAAAGGTTTGCCATGTAAAAAATCAAGAAGTAAGGACTATGACCCATACAGTGACAGTGAGACCTGTACTCCGGAACCAGAAGATAATTTTGACAAAGAGCTTCAACAGTACATCCAAGCCAAGGAAATGGCAAATGCTGCTCAACTCACACTACTGCCTGGAGAATCTGTGAAAAAAGAGGGAGCGGCAGGCACCCAGCAGAGTAAGCACTTTGTCCTGTGTCCTGGTTGTCTGTATTTGAACAAGCGGTTCTCACCTGTACTTTATCTTACAAGACAAGGTGACTTTGGTTGCTTTTTGTGCTCGATGCAAGATGTTGATGTGAGACATAACCCGAGATTTGGTTGCTTGGTAGTTCTCAGTTTGTAGGAGACACTGGGCTGCTAGTGGGTTATCAAAGGCTGTGTCTCTCTCAGAAGAAGTCTGAATCCCTGGCTTCTGCGTGTATGACCCTTGTTTAAAGAATCGACTGACTGAGTGATTGTGTATGTTTGTGTCCACTTTTTTTAAATGCTGGGGACTGATCACCCAGGACTCATATGTGTATTAAGGAGACATTCTGCTACAGAACTATATCCCAGCATAAAAATGCATTTCTTTCATTTTTATTTTTTAAATTGATATGTATTATTTTAAATTACAAAAATGTGATTTGGCCATAGATATGAGGGCACATGACAGTTTGTAAATTTGTTTTGTTTTGTTTGTTTGTTTTGAGACAATGTTTTTCTGTGTAGCCCTGGCTGATTGTAGCCCTGGCTGCCTTGGAACTTGCTTTATAAGATCAGGCTGCCCTTGAACTCTGAGACTCTTATACCTCTGCCTCCTAAGCATTGGGATTAAAGGTGTGCACCACAACTGCCCAGCATAAATGAAATTCTTAATGCTTTCCATTTACTGTGCTTTCTTCCAAGTGTTTCTTCTATTCAAGATACAGCTATCACTAAATTTAGCGTATATGGTTTTCTTTTTTGGTGCACACACACGTACGTGTGTGTATGTGTCTGTGTGTATGTGTGCGCACGTGTGAAATATTTTGAGATGGGATCTTATGTAGTCCAGGTAGTCTGAACCTTGCTATGGAGCTGAAGATAGCCTTGAACTCCTGATCCTCCAACCCCATCGTCTTCAGTGCTAGGCTTGCAGTTGTCCTCGTTTGTTGTATATTGCTATGATAAAACACTGTGATAGCACCCTGAGGAGGAAAGGGTTTATTTATTTCATGTTATACCTCAGGTAACAAGCAGTCCATTACTGAAAGAAGACACGGCAGGGACCTAGAGGAAGGAAGGCTGTTTACCGGCTTGTTCAGCCCATTTTCTTATACCACCCAGGCCCACCTGTCCAGGGTGGCACCACCCTCAGAGAGCTGGGCCCTCACCTCAGTTATCAACAACAACATGCCCTACATACCTGTTTGCAGGCCATCTGACGGGGTCAGCAGTTGAGGTGCCTCTTCCCAGATAATTCTAGTTTGTGTCAAGTAGACAGAAAACTAGCCAGCATGCAAGTATAGACCACCATCCTCTTCTTTAAGACATATTTTCAAGAGAAAATCTGTAATATATGTGATAATTCTAAGCCTCTAGTCCTTTTCTACAGATTCTGTGGCAATTCTAATTGGATCAGTCAATTGTTGACGTCTTCAAAATGTTCTGGCCTGTGGTGTGCAAGATTGACTTAATTCATCATCTTGTTTTTCCCTCCCTCCCGTCCCTTCTTTTCAATAACAGTGCATTTGAAGTTAGGGTGTTAGAAGCCTTTGTTTGCTTCTGGTTAGCAAGTCCCGTCACTGTCCGGTCAGCTTCCCCTCACTGAGGTGCAGTTTCCCTGAATTATAAGGCCAATTTCTAAGGGTTAAGCTGACATCATACCTTTATGCTATTTTAAAAAAAAAATGAACTTCTTGTTTTTAGCTGCCAAACAAAAAAATAAGAACTCTAAAGCTGGTCACAAGAAATTTAAACAGAAGAAAAGGAAGCGCAAGTGGCCCGGCACTGGAAACAAAGGGTCAAGTGTCTCGCTGAAGAACAGTGGCTCCCAAGAAAAGGTACAAGAGTTGTGCTTTTAGGAGGATGCCTATGTGCTTCCGGGTTCTTACCTTTCACTTCAGTTTCAGGAAGTGCTCGGTGATGTGGGGAGGCAGGAGCGCCCCGCGAACCAGGGTATACGGAAACCTCTACCTGCTGTTGACTCTGTGGTCTTCCTTCCTAATTACTGCTTCCTTCCCTCTCGGCACTGGCTGCCAGCACCGTCTTCAGCCTCAGGGGTCTCTGAGTGTTAGACCATTGCTAACTGTAGAAAAGTGGGAGGCAGAAGGAAATAGCTTTGGAGACGGTTGAAAGGCCGCCCAGTCCTGTGTAGCTGATACGCTGCAGTCCCGTAGCCTTTGGGTTGATCCTTCTGGAAATTAAAAATAGCTATTTCTGAACATCAGTCTTACCAAAGCTGCCAGTCCTGCACCTGGTGCTTTGACGTTGCTTTGTAAATGTTCTTCCTTGATTTGCATCTGTGCTCAGCATAGGATAGTAAATCACCTCTCTAGACTCTTGAAGACTTTTACATCGAATAACAAGCTTTTTATTCAGCTTAGTCACGGGGTCAAGAGTTTCGGGAGGTTAAAATATTAGAAATATCAAAGTATTAGCTAAGCATGGTTGTGGGTGCCTTATGCTGTCCCAGCTGCTTAGGAGTGGTAGGAGGAGTTGAGGACTATCCTGGGTAACAGTGAGATCCCATGTCAGAATAAGGGAGGGGAATACCAAATATTAAAGATTGAAATCAACTTATATAAAAACTGTCTCTCTTTCCATATTTTGCGAACGAGAAATGTGAAGTCAGAGTTCAGGTCACTGCCTGTTCCACACAGGCCAAGCCAGGGCTGAACTTTGTTTCTTCCCTGTCTCTGTGTTGTAACATTGACTCAGATGATTCTTCCCCCAGAACTGCAGCCCTTCTATATCAAGAACAAGTTCTAAACAGATGTTAGACTCTCATAGCATAATTATCTAAAACCAAAGATTTGAACTGAGATACACTTCTAATTTTATGGTCTTAATAAATCAATAACTTGATATTCTTGCAAAGCTGGTCATTTAGGAAATGGGTTCGTTCTTAATTGCACACACCATATTCCTAAATCTGTATTTACGACTTAGGCATACAGAAGCGATAAGCTCTGTCACAAGGTAATACATTAAAAATAGGTTTTGTTTCTTAAGAGCTAAAATAGGTTTTAGGGTTCTCATTTCTTTTTTAAATATTAATCTGTAAAACTGTAGTTGGAACTAGAGATTTTTCATAGCTTTCTGTTAATGGAGTCCCAGCTTGGTTATCTGTGATCCTAAAGGTTTCTGTTGTAGACTTCTTTTTATTACAAACAATAAATACTTTCTTATTTTTTTCATTCATTTTTATAAGATAAGGACAAAGTACATAAAATACTCAAATTTTACAAACACTATTATTCAGTGGTTGAATGCTGTTGAAAATGATGAGCACTCATTTTATAAACTGATTTACTAAGGTCCATCTTTGAAAGCTCTTTTAGTAGAGACCCTTTTTTGAGCCAGGGTCTTGCTGTATAGGTCAGGCTGGCCTTGAACTTGTAGCCCTGCTTCAGCCTTGGAATGCTGAGAAGACACATATCACCATGCCCAGCTAGAAGAGACACATTCTAACGTATTAAAAGTAGATTAAAACAATTTTGTAAAACAGAATGAAATATTTAATTTTTTTTTCTGTTTATTTATTTTATTGCATTAAAGGCTGGTGAGCCTGAAGAGAAGCAGCCGCGTGTCAGGATGAGTCAAGGCTTCATCAATCAGCACACAGTGGAACGTAAGGGGAAGCAAGTGTGCAAATACTTTCTTGAAAGGAAATGCATTAAGGTATGAGAATGTGTAAGCAAAATACACTACAGCATGCTTATGGCAGAAATCTACAAGAACTGCTGTCTCTGGGTCTTTTAAAAACATACCTGTAAAGTTTTAAAAACCATTCGCTCTTGGAAACAATTTAATTAGAAAATTAGTGATGTGCCACCTTTATGCTTTAAAAGGTAATTTATTAAATACGCTTTATATTAAAAATGTTCAAGAATTTTTAAAAAGTTCAGCAAGCTAAGTGATGTAACAAGCTAAGTTATCGCTAACACGAGCTTGTTTGGACTCTTTCTGGACTCGCTCATTTGAAGTTTAGTGGGAGTTGAGTTGCGAAGGTCTGACTGTGAGACGTGACCTGTGCTTATTCTTACACCCAGGGGGACCAGTGTAAGTTTGATCATGATGCGGAGATAGAGAAGAAGAAGGAGATGTGTAAGTATTATGTACAAGGGTATTGCACCAAAGGCGAGAACTGCCTGTATTTGCATAATATCCTTTATCACAAGATTCCCTTCACTCTTTGTATAGTATGAACTTTTAAAGATGTAGACTTTGTAATAAACCACAGCTTTGACTATAGCAAAGTGCTCTACCTAAGCCCAAGTAGATATCAAAGTTATTGTATTGTATACGTATTTGCATAAGAAAGAAAGGGACCCTTCAGAAAGTCTCCTAAATGTAGGTCCATTCTGTTCAGCCTAGGTGGTGGAAGGCTCATGAGACCTAGTCAGGCCCAGGAAGATGTCAGTTTCTGTTGTGGTTGTGTCTAATTGAGTCTATTCATATAGAAAAAGAAATATTTTATGGAGGTTCCCTGAACTTGAAGGGGAGCCTTGGTTCTAATGGCACAGACTTGTCAAAAAACATGAAACTCAAACATTTAAGGTAATAATAGCACCACTGGCCACATAAAAGTTGTTTCTTTATAGTCATACACCATTGAAGTCTCAGATTCTTCTAGGTGGTGATGGTGCATGCCTTTGATCTTAACACTCAGGAGGCAGAGGCAGGCAGAGCTCTCTGAGTTTGAGGCCAGCCTGGTCTACAAAGTGACTTCCAGGACAGCCAGGGCTGTTACACAGAGAAACCCTGTCTCAAAAAAAAAAAAAACAAAGAAAAAGGAAAAAAAGTCTTAGATTCTAACTTGATATTTTCTATTTAATAATGTTATATAAGTCGGTTCTACTTTAACAAACCTAATACATAAAATATCCAGATTTGTAAAACATACTATAGTCACTGACTTTAATTTACCCCATCCTCAAAGAACCTTTTAAAATAACCACATCTCTCAAGGTAATTAAAACACATTTCTTTCATCTGTGAATGAAACTGACCTGTGGTACATTATGAGAATATATGAGGGAGAAGAAGTTGTCTTTCTAAAATGAGACCTTTTGTTTTCTCACATTTGAATAGAAAACTCAGCGATTGTACTGGTAGGAAAGATTTTAGAGGGAAAATCTTTATTAATTAACAATGAAGTCTTTCAGTTGGGTTCAAATTGTTCTTTCCCTTAACACTGTGTTACATGAATACCCTTGCAAGTTTTATCACACAGGAACAAAATGTTATCAGGGCGATCACTGTAATTTTTCTCATGCCCCACTGACTGCAGAAACACAGGAACTGTTGGCTAGAGTAAGTATGGTGGTGATCTTGTTTTTCTTTTTAAAAACAGTATGTTTGGACCAAGGATGACATTTGAAAAAAGAGAGAGCTTCATGGGCTAGTATATGATAATCTAAGTTTACTTAGGTTTGGAAAACTTTTTTAATCTTATCATTGTCTCTGAAAGGAAGATTGATATTCATTGATAGTATTAATTAGAATGTTGTTAGTCAATATTGTTAGCGAGTTACAATTTCTATTATTTACTTTATGTGTACAGACTTGTGGCAGCCAGAAAAAACTCTGGGGAGTTGGTTCTCTTTATCATGTGGGTCCCTAGGATCAAAGTCAGGTTGTTGCACTTGGCGGCAACCCATTTTACTCACCGCGCTGTCTCTTTACCCTAGTTAGCAACTTTAAATAGCTGTTAAATCGAGACAGGCACAGGAAATGAAGCACAGCTTAGTCCTCTTGTTACAGCTCGGAAGGGAATCGAGAGTCACTGCTGGCAAACACGTTAGTTACGTCAATAACTGGTCTTCAGGTATTTCTGGTCTTTGAGAAAAGGTTATTGTGAAGTTATGGTCATTGACATTCTTTTCTATAGATTAGGTCAGGGTAGTGTCTCCAAAATTAAATTTAAATAAATGTGAAAATGAAAAAAATCCTCCTAAAATCGCTTGTGACAAAAGCTCCTTGAGCCTAAGCCAGTATGAGGAAGTCAGAGGTGCTCATTGCTGAGAATAGGGATGGTTTCTGTGGAGCTAGAAATCGTACCAGATATTTATGTGAAATTAGGTTCTTATTTCTTTTTGTGGTAGCACGTGTTGTTAGGTTGAATGCTATTAGAACAATTGAAGAAGAATGAGATAGGACAGTATACATTGTATTAATGAATTTTTTTTAAATCATGTTTTTTTTTTTTCTGTTAGGTTTTGAATTCTGAAAGGAAGTCATGTAAATAGACTGAGAAGGTAACAGTGACTCTGCTAATGGTCTTTCTTATTTAATCATCTCTTGAAGTTGGGATAGCAGCCTTAATAGAGGCTTTTCTGTCTTCTTTTCAAATGGAAGCATTTTTCCCTTCCTTCCTTCCTCAATAAAAATATGTATATACCTGCTCCTCTGTCTGTATTTGTCTGCCGTGTGTGTGTGTTTAATTCTCCTCTTGAGTTCTGTCTGTCTGTCGGATATTTGAGATAGGGTCTCTCTATGTAGCCCTGGCTATATCCACCTGCCTCTACCTTCCGAGTACCAGGATAAAGATGTGCTACCACACCTGGCATTTTATTCTATGACTTGGTTATGATTGGATATCACTGTTGGAGATTTAGATGATTTTCAGTTTTCTGAGGGCACATTGTTCCAGTAACTCTTTATAAATATCTCTTGCTATAAATTGCAACAGTTACTCAGGTCTATGCCAAGGAGTAGAATATAATGGATTGGTTTAAGGTAACACAATTTTTCTAATGTGTTATGTAACAGTTTACATTCCTATAAGCCATAGAATTTCTTTTCCACATTTGTTAATACTTTGTGTTTTAGTTTTTTCCTATCTTAGTGGATATAAAGATGGTGCCCTGTAGCTGATTTGCATGACATGCAGCATCTCAGTTTACTGGCCCAGGGTTTCTGTTTGTCCTTTGGCTTTGCTTTTATATGACCTTCACCTTCCTCTGTGAAGAGTGTCAAGTTTCCCATTCTGTAGGCTTTCTTGTCGTCTTTTGTTTTGGTTTTGGCTTTGGTTTTTCAAGACAGGGTTTCTCTGTTTAACAGCCTTGGCTGTCCTGGAACTGACTCTGTGGACCATGTTGGCCTCGAACTCACAGAGATCCGCCTGTCTCTGCATCCTAAGTGCTAGGATTAAAGATGTGCGCCACCACTGCCCGGCTTTTTTTGAGGTAGGGTCTTACCCATGTGTTATTTTTTTTTTCCTGATGTTTTGGTTATTCAGGATCTTTTAGATTTGGATTCTATATATGAATTTTTAAGAAATTTCTTTTGCCAGGTGGTGGTGACTCACGCCTTTAATCTTAGCACTTGGAAGGCAGAAGCAGGTGGATCTCTGTGAGTTAGCCAACTCTACAGAGCAAGTTCCAGGACAGCTGGGGTTACAAAGAGAAACCTGTCTCAAAAAAAAGAAAAGAAAAAAGAAACTTCTTTTTCATTTTTCTTTTTCTTTTTACTTTTTTTTCAAATATTTAATTGTAACTTCGTTGTGTTGAATGTGAGGATTGCTTTGGATATAGTAAGAACTTAACAGTATTGTCTTCATATTTGTGGACTTTTATTTTATTGAGCTATACATTTTTCTCTGCTCCCTTGTTGTTGTTTTTAATGTGTTTGTGTGTTTTGCTTGAATGTGTGTCTGTACCACACTCATGCCTGGTGCCCGTAGAGGTCAGAAGATGATGCTGGGGTCTCTGAAACTGGAGTTACGTGTGGCTGTGAGCTGCTATGTGGGTGGTGGGACTCAAACCTGAGTCCTCTGTCAAGAACAAGTATTCTTCACCACTGAGCCAACCCTCCCCTCCAGCCTTCATTGTGGATTTTTTTTCACAGTCCATAAAGGCTTTTTATTTATGTTTTACATCTCTAGAAAAAGAATCCCAGGATTTTCCCTCCTGTGTGTTTTCGTCTTGCCTCTCTATGGTCCATGATGCCAGCTGAGGTGGTCAGTACAGTGAAGCCAAACTGACGGGACGGGAGCAGGTTGTCCTGCCATTTTTCTAGGTCTTTGAGTTGCACATTAAATCTAGGGCTTATCACTGCACACTTGTTCAACCTGCCTGTGAGATTCACGACGATCTTTCCAGCTCTGTGGTCATCAATGATTTCAAATTTACCAATGTAACCCTGCTTCATCATCACGGTTAGGAACCGAACAATGACTTTGGAGCAGGGCCTGATGAGGACCTGGCGTTTGCCTCTCTTCTCAGCATTGTTGATGCTCTTGAGAGCATCAGCCAGGACGTTCATGTGCACCATGGTGGCTGCACGGGAAGATGGCGGAAAGAGCCATTGTGAAATTTTTTATGTAATCATAAATGAGTTCTTGCATTTCCATTCAACTCTATTGTTGTTAATAGGTTTTTTGTTGTTTTTGTTTTTGACAGTCTTTCTATGTAGTCCTGGATGTTCTAGAGTTTTCTGTGTCTAGAACTCACAGATTCATCTACCTCTGCTTCCTAAGTGCTGGGATTAGAGGCCAATATAGTTGGGCTTATTTATTTTTTTATTATCTTTTTGGCTTGGTTTGGGTTTTTTTTTTTTTAATGTGATTTTGTTTTTTTCTTTTTCTGTTTTTCTGGATTTTGGTTCAGTTCTAGCCTTAGATTTTACATTTAAACTCAGGGTATTCCTCCCGTTTTCCCCAAGAATAATATCTAACGCATTTTGGATTTTATGTTTTCTTTTGCTGCATGGATGGTTTTTTAGAGAGGTGAGTGAGTGTAGGGGGTGATTAAGTTGGTAATTTTCTCAAGCTGATGTGTTTATTCTCTTTTGCAGCTTCTATAGAGGACAAATCTATTCCTGTTCAGGACTTTTGAAGACTGGCCATTTGGAATAGTTCGAAGGTCCCTCAGTTAACGCATCTTCCTGTGTGGTTGTGATCGTGTGCAGCTCCCAGATCTAGTGCTCAAGTGAAGGGTGGCTCTGTACTGGGAAGACGGGAGAGGAGCACATGCGTGCTAGCTGCGGTGGATGCTGTGCTGAGCTAGGTCCTGGTCGAGACTGCCGAGAACAAGCTAGGCAGAGGATGGGAGAAGTGAGGATGGGAAGTATAGGGAGGATGACGGTGGAGAATGCCAGGGGACAGTGGGTGATAAGTTACATCTCTACGAGTCATTAAATACTTTGCACAATGTTTTTTTAACAATAATTCGGAGTTCCATTTTATGGTTTAGCATAGAATGTGTTTCTGTTATCTTTTTAAAAACAATTTTCTGATGGATATTTGTTTCTAATTATTTCTGTTATAAATAAAGTGGGATAATATAATACCTCTTGCTATGGTGTTTTCATACTTGCTGCTTTTAATCTTTGTGTTGTTAAAAATGTAAGAGTATTTACCTTGGGCCAGTGAGTGCTCAGCGGGTAAAGGTGCTTGCTGTGCGAGTTTGCCCCCCACATTCCATGGTAGAAAAGGGAACCAGCTTCAGAAAGTTGTCCTTTGACCTCCGTGCCTGTGTGCAAACAACACACAAATAGTGTTTCTTTAAAGAATCTTTCTCAGGCTGGTGACAGCTCAGCAATTAAGAACATTGGCTGCTCTTGGAGAAGAAAAGAAAATGAAATTTATGCCTGACCTGGGTTCAATTCCCAGCACCCACATGGCAGCTCACAACTGTCTGTAACTCCAGTTACAGTTCAATACCCTTACATAGAAAAGCACGCAACTTTTATCATTGGCTTATAAACAGTGGCCAGATTATATAGTTGTATAAAATATAAATGTGTGAGTTTCAGGATGTTTTGAACACAGCATACAATAACATTTTCCAGGTATAGATGCAATTCTAAATATGTGTTTTATACAGTGGAATGCATATTAGACAAATACCATGAGACTTACCTTCTGATACACAGAGTTCATCATTCTAGCTACTTGACCTAGAATCCTATTGAAAATACCAGCTAAGATTATTTTGGTTGTAATTGGAGCCTACTGAATCAAGAAAGTAATTGCTTATGGCGCAAGGATCAGATAGGCTTAAGAAGGGAGGATACTGGAATAGATCCCTGAAAGCTCAGGAGGTTATCTGAGAGTGAGCTCAGTGCCCTGTGGCTGCTGCTGAGCTGATTGCTCCCCAAAGATGCACTAGAAGGTGCCAGATAAAAATTACAGAGGAGACCTCAAGGTGGTGGCTCACGCCTTTAATCCCAGCACTCGAGAAGCAGAAGCCAGTGATCTCTGAGAATTTGAGGCCACTTTGGTCTGCAAAGCAAGTTCCAGGACAGCCAGGGCTGTTACACAAAGAAACCCTGTCTTGAAAAAAACAAAAAAGCAAAAATTAGAGAACTTTCCAAGGGTCTTTTTAAAAAATATTTATTTGTTATACAATATTATGTCAGTGTATATGCCTGCAGGCCAGAAGAGGGCACCAGACCCCATTACAGATGGTTGTAAGCCACCATGTGGTTGCTGGGAATTGAACTCAGGACCTTTGGAAGAGCAGGCAATGCTCCTAACCTCTGAGCCATCTCTCCAGCCCTCCAAGGGTCTTTTACAAAGCCTTAGGTAGTAAATTATGGGAAAGAGTGTTGTCACTGCACATAGGATGAATGCTTTTTCTCTTCTCTGAAGACCGGTTTGAACTGTAAGGAATTCAAGATGATCCTGTGGTTTATTTAAGACCACGAAGAGTGTTGAGGGGCTTTACAGTCAAACAGAAGTTCGTAGTCATCACACCTTTCAATGAAGTGTTTTGAAGAGATAAGCATACCTGCCCATGAAATCTATTAACTTGGTTTCAGTCAGTTTGGCAGAGAGACACTTTCTTAAATATGTCCTGTACATCCACACTAGGTTTCGTGTTCCTTAGCTGAGTCATTGCAACTCCTGCCAAATTACCGTGTTTCTTCTGCTTTCCTTGCCTACAGTTAACCATGGTTCCTGAGAGTAGGTTTCCTAATGCATGATGTCAGCCATGCCTTCATTGTGTAGCACCACCCTATCTGCCTGGTTTTTAGTGTTCTAAAAGAAGTTTGACTATCACAGCCATAATCATAAGGACTGGTTCATTAAGAATTGTAGTCTAGCCGGGCAATGGTGGCGCATGCCTTTAATCCCAGTGCTCTGGGAGGCAGAGTGAGTTTGAGGCCAGCCTAGGAATGTTCCTTATTGATCCTGTGGCTGTGACAAGACACAAAAGCAGCTGAAGGAAGCAAAGTCTATTCTGGTCCTCAGTTCAAGGACACAGTGTATCATCTCTCCCTAAGAACAAAGGATTCTGAGGTTATGGAGAGAGTAGCTTAGGAGGGAAGTTTTAGTTAGGCAGGTGAGATTGGTTGGTGAATTGAGCTGGTGTGGATGAAAGGGAGTGGGGGAGACAAGCTCATCATATTCCTCAGTTTCCCTTCCGGAAGTGTGGCCAGTACACTGGGGGTAAGGAAAGGCATTCCTAGACTCAGCAGGTAGAGGAAAGAGCCAGGGAGAACTCCTGCCCTAGCACTAGGGTTTCGCTGGATGCAGAGAGAGCAGCAGTGAGGGCAAAGGAGTCCATGGCGCAGTCTTCTCAACAATACTACTTACCAGGTTTCAGCACCAGGTACTAGGTTTGAGGGAGGTAAGGAGAAGATATCTGACAGAGAAAGGCACCGAGTGGAGCTGTCTTCCAGCGAGAGTTTATTAATACAAACAGCATATCAGAATTCCAAAGTGAAAAGCTTCGGCCTGCAAGGAGAAAGCAAAGTGTCTGCTTTAAAGGTCTGGAGATTTTTGTTGTTGTTGTTTTCAGGGAGGCTGGAGAGATGGCTCAACAGTTAAGAGCATTGACTGTTCTTGCAGAGGGCCCGGTACCCACATGGTGGCTAACAATCACCTGTAAGTCCAGTCCCAAGGGATCCAATGTCTTCTGGACTCCCACAGGTACTAGGCACACACATGAAACACAGACACACATACAGACAAAACACCTATACATATAAAAATTAGTTAAAAATATATTTTGGACTGAAGAGATGGCTCAGGCCTTAAAGACTAGGCTCACAACCAACTCTCTCCCTCTTTCTCTCTCTCTCTGTGAGTGTGTGTGTGTGTGTGTGTGTGTGTGTGTGTGTGTGCACCAGATCCCCTAGAACTGAAGCACAGAGATGTTAGCTGCCATGCAAGTGCTGGGAATTGAAGCTGGGTACTCTGCAAGAACAGCCAGTGCTGTTGAGCACTGAGCCATCTCTTCAGCCCCTTTATTATTATGTTCTGAAAAACAGTCAGTAACAGTGTTAAACAGTTGCTGCAGGTTGTTTTGATCAAATAACCCGCCAGTAAATCTATTTAAATCTACCTAGCTGTTTTGTGCTTCAGTGTTGGGATCCAAACCAGGGACTGTGTATGTTCGGCGAGTTTTAGACCCCCCAGCCTCCAGAGTCAGAGAGCCCTCTTGACACTGGTCATGTGAGGGCAGTTCCTAAGTGTGCAACTTTTCCAGTAAGCCACCGAACAGACCCAACAGTGATGCTTTGAAAGTAACGGAACACTCAAAGCGTGATCTACCCACTCCAACAACGGCTACTAGGAATCTTTCACAGTGGTAAAGTGCAGGATTTCAGGGGCTAGGGAAAGAAGAGTATGGGGGATTTCACCCAGATTCATCTGCTTTGCTTGAATACATTCTCTTCAAATTCTTATAAGCCATTAGTTCATTTTCAGAATTCTGGAAAACATTAATTTGATTATTTTTTTTACCAGTTCTCAAGCTTTTCATGTTTTAAAAATCCTCTTTTTTGTCATTTCATAAACAGAAAGCTTCATTCATTTTTAAGTATTGTTTGTACCAAAAATTCAGACGTGTGATGACATCTAATTTGTAAATATTTGTTTCTAAATATATTTCATATAAACAGATATGTATAAATAAATGAATAGAATAAATAAATAGAAAAAGAAATAGCTGTGTGCATGTGTATGTTTATACATGTGTATAGCTGGATAAAAGCTGACTGTGTGCTGTTCTCCAGCACTTTTCATCCCACAATCTCCCTTCCCTGTCTGGTGTGCCCAGGCTCATCTTCTGGGAATGCAATCCCACACGGAAGGATGAGACAGTAAGCAGCCACCAAAGTGCATGTGGCCATTGGCAGGAAGCTCCTGTTTCCTGTGTCTTTCAGACCTTTATACTGTGCTCCAAGATTTTTAAACTATCTATTTTTAAGAATATTTTTTAAATTCATTTTTATTTTATATCTATTGTCTTTTTTTTTTTCCTGCATGCATGTCTGTGTGAGGGTGCTAGAGCTCCTTGAAGTAAAGTTATAGACAGTTGCGAGCTGCCAAGCGGGTGCTGGGAATCGAACCCTGGTCCTGTGCAAGAGCAGCAGGGCTGTTATCCACTAAGCTATCTCTCCAGCCCCCTAAACTATCTTTATAAGAGACTCTATAAATAAGAAATGGTCTTATGATCCCTGTGATTTTAAAATAAATACATGCTTTGTATCTCAGATATATCCTATGCAAAAATATTCTACATGTGTTTCTTGGAATGTGTTGTATATACACTAGACCTTAATCTTGGACTTCTTGAAAGAATTTCTGATTCCAGACCCGTGTCTTCTGACACCAGCTCTTTCCAGTCTTCCAGATGCCTCCAGATTGCAAGCCAATTTAAACTTCCTCATGTAGCCGAACTCAGTTAGGCAAACCTAGAATCAACAGAAATGACCCTAACCTTAGCCAAATGTGCATGAAAACAGCCATTGCAGCTCGCAAAGAAACACTGCCTGGTCCCTGTGAATTCCTTATTGTCTCTGAGGCTGAATGCCTGTCCTTATGCGGTTGTGAAGGGTTCTGTGTTCTTGAATGTTGGAGAGATGGTGTGAGCAGCCCCTCAGGAAATAGAAGCTTGCCCAGCCCCTCCAACCCCCACCAGCTCTTGGCTTCCAGGAGTTCTAGAGAGCTGTGTTCCTTAGGATGCACCCCACAGCTCAGTCTGAGTCAGGAAGATGAAAGATGAGGGAAAAGCACCCCATTTTAATATGACCTGCAGACTTTCTTCACTGGCGGCCAAGGTGATAGAGGGTTCCCTGGAGCAATTGGAGAGACCTGGGAGATACTCGGGTGGGAGGACACTGCAGGGGCCGTGGCCTTGTAAAATCTTAGGAAGAAAGTCACAGCTGTCGGGGCTGGGGAGATATTTCAGTGATTAAGAACAGCATTGGCTATTCCAAAGGACCTGGGTTAGTTTCTCGGCACCCACATGGCAACTGACAACTGTCCGTAACACCAGTTCCATGGGATCCAATAGCACAGTCGGACATGGAGGAAAAACATCTATACACATATAAAATAATAACAAAGAATACCATACCTGTGGGTGAGCGGCCATGTGGGAGCTTCATAAAAGCCCAATAAACAAACCTCCTGTGCCCACCCAGGAATTAAAGTTTGGTGTTCACAGACTTTGTTAATCGGTCACACCTGCTGTCTCTGAGGCCTCACCCCCCCCCCCCCCCCCCCCCCCCCCGCCC